>NC_083844.1:7551543-7676828 GCF_015708825.2 Lethenteron reissneri | reverse complement strand
GACCGTGGGTGAGGGAGACCGTGGGTGAGGGAGACCGTGGGTGAGGGAGACCGTGGGTGAGGGAGACCGTGGGTGAGGGAGACCGTGGGTGAGGGAGACCGTGGGTGAGGGAGACCGTGGGTGAGGGAGACCGTGGGTGAGGGAGACCGTGGGTGAGGGAGACCGTGGGTGAGGGAGACCGTGGGTGAGGGAGACCGTGGGTGAGGGAGACCGTGGGTGAGGGAGACCGTGGGTGAGGGAGACCGTGGGTGAGGGAGACCGTGGGTGAGGGAGACCGTGGGTGAGGGAGACCGTGGGTGAGGGAGACCGTGGGTGAGGGAGACCGTGGGTGAGGGAGACCGTGGGTGAGGGAGACCGTGGGTGAGGGAGACCGTGGGTGAGGGAGACCGTGGGTGAGGGAGACCGTGGGTGAGGGAGACCGTGGGTGAGGGACCGTGGGTGAGGGAGACCGTGGGTGAGGGAGACCGTGGGTGAGGGAGACCGTGGGTGAGGGAGACCGTGGGTGAGGGAGACCGCGAGGTGAGGAGACCGTGGGTGAGGGAGACCGTGGGGAGGGAGACCGTGGGTGAGGGAGACCGTGGAGGTGAGGGAGACCGTGGGTGGAGGGAGGGAACCGCCCCCTGGGTGAGGGAGACCGTGGGTGAGGGAGACCGTGGGTGAGGGAGGACGTGGGTGAGGAGCGACCGTGGGTGAGGGAGACCGTGGGTGAGGGGAGACCGTGGGTGAGGGAGGACCGTGCGGTGAGGGGAGACCGTGGGTGAGGGAGACCGTGGGTGAGGGAGACCGTGGGTGAGGGAGACCGTGGGTGAGGGAGAACGTGGGTGAGGGAGACCGTGGGTGAGGAGACCGTGGGAGGGGAGACCGTGGGGTGAGGGAGACCGTGGGTGAGGGACGGACCGTGGGTGAGGGAGACCGTGGGTGAGGGAGACGTGGGTGAGGGAGACCGGGGTGAGGGAGGACCGTGGGTGAGGGAGACCGTGGGTGAGGGAGACGTGGGAGGGGACCGTGGGTGAGGGAGACCGTGGGTGAGGGAGACCGTGGGGAGGGAGACCGTGGTGGAGGGAGACCGTGGGTGAGGGAGACCGTGGGTGAGGGAGGACCGGGGTGAGGGAGACGTGGGTGAGGGAGGACCGTGGGTGAGGGAGACACTGGGTGAGGGAGACACTGGGTGAGGGAGACACTGGGTGAGGGAGACACTGGGTGAGGGAGACACTGGGTGAGGGAGACACTGGGTGAGGGAGACCGTGGGGTGAGGGAGACACTGGGTGAGGGAGACGTGTGTGAGGGAGACCGATGGTGTGAGGGAGACCGTTGGTGAGGGAGACCGTGGGTTGAGGGACCGTGTTGAGGGAGACCGTGGTTTGAGGGGACCGTGGGTGAGGGAGACACAGTGTGAGGGAGACCGTGGTTTGAGGGAGACAGTGGGTGAGGGAGACGTGGGGAGGGAGACCGTGGGTGAGGGAGAACCGTGGGTGAGGGAGACAGTGGGTTGAGGGAGACCGTGGTTGAGGGGAGGTACAGTGGGTGAGGCGACCGTGGGTGAGGGAGGGACCGTGGGGTTAGGGAGCAGTGTGTGAGGAGACCGGGGTGAGAGACGTGGGAGAGGGAGACCTGTGGAGTGAGAGAGACCGTTGGGTGAGATAGACCGTGGGTGAGAGAGACAGTGGGTGAGAGAGACCGTGGGTGACGAGGAGGAACGTGGTGTGAGAGAGACCAGTGGGTGAAGAGGACGTGGGTGAGGTGAGGACCGTGGGTGAGGGAGGACCGTGGCGTGAGGGAGACGTGAGACCGCTTGGGTGAGGGAGACCGTGGTGAGGTGAGCGTGGGTGAGGGAGACCGTGGGTGAGGGGGAGACCGTTGGGTGAGGGAGAACGTGGGTGAGGGAGACGTGGGTGAGGGAGACCGTGGGTGAGGAGACCGTGGGTGAGGGAGACCGTGGGTGAGGGAGACCGTGGGTGAGGGAGACCGTGGGTGAGGGAGACCGTGGGTGAGGGAGACCTGTGGGTGAGGGAGACCGTGGGTGAGGGAGGACCGTGGGGTGAGAGAGACCGTGGGTGAGAGAGACCGTGGGTGAGAGAGACCCGTGGGTGAGGAGACCTGTGGTGAGAGAGGACCGTGGGTGAGAGAGACCGTGGGTGAGAGAGGACCGGTGGGTGAGAGGAGACCGTGGGTGAGAGAGACCGTGGGTGAGAGAGACCGTTGGTTGAGAGAGACCGTGGGTGAGAGAGACCGTGGGTGAGAGAGACCGTGGGTGAGAGAGACCGTGGGTGAGAGAGACCGTGGGTGAGAGAGACCGTGGGTGAGAGAGACCGTGGGTGAGAGAGACGTGGGTGAGAGAGACCGTGGGTGAGAGAGACCGTGGGTGAGAGAGACCGTGGGTGAGAGAGACCGTGGGTGAGAGAGACCGTGGGTGAGAGAGACCGTGGGTGAGAGAGACCGTGGGTGAGAGAGACCGTGGGTGAGAGAGACCGTGGGTGAGAGAGACCGTGGGTGAGAGGACCGTGGCGTGAGAGAGAGACCGTGCGGTGAGAGAGACCGTGGGTGAGAGAGACCGTGGGTGAGAGAAGACCGTGGGTGAGAGCGACCGTGGGTGAGAGAGGACCGTGGGGTGAGAGAGGCAAGTTGGTGAGAGAGGACCGTGGGTGAGAGAGACCTGTGGGTTGGAGATGAGACCGTGTGTGAGAGAGACCTTGGGGTTGAGGAGGACCGTGGGTGAGATGAGACGTGGGTGAGAGAGACCGTGGGTGTGAGAGAGGCCGTGGGTGAGAGAGGCCGTGGGTGAGAGAGCCTGGGGTGAGAGAGGCCGTGGGTGAGAGAGGCCGTTGGGTGAGAGATGGCGTGGGTGAGAGAGGCCGTGGGGACGAAGGCCGGGGTGACGAGGCCTGTTGGGGAGAGACCGTGGGGAGAGGCCGTGGGGGAGAGGCCTTGGGAGAGAGGCCGTGGGAGGTGGGGCAGATCGTGAGTGATCGTGGGAGACCGTGAGAGAGAGAGAGGGAGACATTGGGAGTTCGGGAGTGGAGAGACCACGAGAGACTTTGAGGGAGAGAGACGGTGGGTAATAGAGAGGGTGAGGCCGTGGGAGGCCGTGGGAGATTGTGAGAGGGAGATTTTGAGAGGGAGATTTTGAGAGGGAGATTGTCAGAGGGAGATTGTGTGAGGGAGATTGTGTGAGGGAGATTGTGTGAGGGAGATCGTGTGAGGGAGATCGTGTGAGGGAGGTCGTGTGAGGGAGGTCGTGTGAGGGAGATTGTCAGAGGGAGATTGTCAGAGGGAGATTGAGTGAGGGAGATTGAGTGAGGGAGATTGAGTGAGGGAGATTGAGTGAGGGAGATTGAGTGAGGGAGATTGAGTGAGGGAGATTGAGTGAGGGAGATTGAGTGAGGGAGATTGAGTGAGGGAGATTGTGCGAGGGAGATTGTGCGAGGGAGATTGTGCGAGGGAGATTGTGCGAGGGAGATTGTGCGAGGGAGATTGTGCGAGGGAGATTGTGCGAGGGAGATTGTGCGAGGGAGATTGTGCGAGGGAGATTGTGCGAGGGAGATTGTGCGAGGGAGATTGTGCGAGGGAGATTGTGCGAGGGAGATTGTGCGAGGGAGATTGTGCGAGGGAGATTGTGCGAGGGAGATTGTGCGAGGGAGATTGTGCGAGGGAGATTGTGCGAGGGAGATTGTGCGAGGGAGATTGTGCGAGGGAGATTGTGCGAGGGAGATCGTGCGAGGGAGATTGTGAGGAGAGACCATGATATAGAGAATGTGGGAGACATGGCGAGGGAGAAATCGCGAGTGGAGAGACCATGATGAGAGATTTCGGCGCCGATTTGAAACTTGCCGGCTGGCCCTGCTACGATCCATCTTGGGTTTAACCTGCAGGTTGAGTCGCAGTGTGAGGAGCTCACAAATACTTGAAAGATCTGGACACGGTCCCTATCATCGGCGAGCTCCTCCAAGGCTACGTTGACTGGGTCATGTTGCCTGCATGCCCGGCCACTGCACGCCCAAGCAGCTTCTTTCTGTTTGGCCGGATCGAGGGGGGCTAAACGGGCGCGGTACGGGCTAGAGAAGAGATGGAGTGATGTGGTACAGGAGGATGTGGAGCTGAGTGGACTTGATGATGACTGGTACCAGCGGTGTCAAAATTGGGCTCTGTGGAGGAGGCTCGTGAAGGACGCTGCTACTGGGCAGTTGGAGGCAGTCCCCTTCCACCAACAATGAAGGACAGAGGATGTGCGCTCACAACAACGAGCAGAGCGCCGGGCGACTAAAATGCACACATTTTGCACAGTAGGGGGCACAGGTGGTGGTGCATCTGCCAGTCATCTCAGTCAGAATCAGAATGGTTATTTAGACTGCAGGAGGAGGAATCCGATGAGCTCTGAAGCTCTTTTCCACAAATGTCCAGTATGGGCATGGGGAGTCAGCGATTTTCAACGGCAACCACACGATACAAACACGATACACACAAACACACGATACACACAAACACGATACATACAAACAAGATACACACAAACACGATACACACAAACACACGATAGGAGTGCAAAATAGAACAAAAGGTAAACAAGTCGTGAAATGGAAATTAATTATTTAAGTCCGATTTATCAAGATTGGGCAAGAAGCAAAAACATCAGTAGCCAAATTAAACACAACAACAAGCAGCAGTTCTAAAGAAATTAGGTGATGATTTAAAAGTGCATCGTAGTTCCCAGTGGCTTCCTCATACCGGAGAGGAAGAGCGTTCCAGACGTCTACCACAAGCAGCAGCAGAATCTGAAAGCGACATGCGACGCAGCAACGACCACTTTCTTTGTCCTACAGTTAGTAACCAGTGTCCGTGGTTTCTATATTCACGCCTTGTTTGCGATACGTCACAGGGGTGGGGCGAGGGAGATTAATTTCCCTTCGTGTGCCTCACTCTTTGCCCCAGTGCCAGGACGAGAACGATGAACGAGGGAGGAGAGATGAAGATCTACTGCCCGATCTGCAACTGGGTGGTGATCAGCCTCCCTGCCCTGGAGGACCACATGACGAAGCACAAGGGCCTGACCAAGTCTGTGCTGTACCAGTGCCCCCACTGCCCGTACAGCACGGAGGAAGCGGCTACTCTGATCGGCCACCAGAGGAGCCACGCCGACGAGAAGCTCTTCAAGTGCTGGGTGTGCGATGAAGTTTTCGCGAATTCAGGAGACTTCTGCTCCCATCAGAGCATGCACATCAATCGGGCACGACGCAGGAAGTCGATCGTCCCACTGCCAGGAGACGTCTCACCAGATGAGAGAACCCGCGCGGTCGAAAGGCCCTACCACTGCAATGTCTGCGGGGAGGACTTCACTCAGTCGCACCACCTCCTCAACCACAAGAGAATCCATACGAACGAGAAGCCGTACGCATGCACCGTGTGCGGAAAGGCGTTCGTGCGCTCGGACAACCTCGTCATCCACAGTCGGGTCCACACGGGCGAGAAGCCGTACAAGTGCGCCACTTGCGGCAAGGCATTCAACCAGTCGACGGCGCTCCTCAACCACAAGAGGACCCACACGGGCGAGAAGCCCTACGGGTGCACGGTGTGCGGGAAGCGATTCGCCCAGTCAAGGGTTCTTGTCAAACATGAGAGGACCCACACGGGCGAGAAGCCCTATGGGTGCGCCACGTGCGGCAAGTCCTTCGCCCAGTCGGGCACCCTGGGCATCCACAAGCGCACCCACACAGGCGAGAGACCGTACACGTGCGACGTGTGCGACAGATCGTTCACGCACTTGGGCACCCTCCACGTACACAAGAAGACGCACTCGGGTGGGAGGTCCCTCACGTGCCCCACGCGCGGGAAGGCCTCCTCTGAGGCAGGGCGCCTCCGGGCGTGCCGGCAGGCCCGCGCGGGCTCGAGCGCGTCGACGCCGCCGGCCCGTCCCCCCCTCCTCCGCCGCCGCGCCCGCGGTAGGGCCAGGCTGCACGAGGGTGCGACTGCCCCTGGGGAGGTCGTGGCGAGCCTCGGGGGCGAGGGTCCTGCGGCGACCCCCTCGGCGACCCCCTTGGCATCGCTAACATCAGAACGGGGAGAGACCCTCAGCTTCGAGACGTGGCCAGGGGTGAAGGTGGAATGCGACGGTGAAGATCCTTCCGCCTCCCTGCCGATCATGAAGCAGGAGTGTGGAGGGATCGCCAGCGTCGAGACTTGGCCAGGGGTGAAAATAGAACTGGGGGGGGAGGATTTTTCAGTTCCCCTCTCGATTGTGAAGCAGGAACAGGAAGAAAGCCCCAGCTGTGAGACACGGCTGGAGTGAAGGTGGCACACGGGTGGCCGAGTCTTTGCTTTGGGAACGGATGTTGAGGTCTACGTGGGAAGAGTAAAGGAGGATGCTCCAAGCAAGCATGTCGAGTGAGAGCGAGTCCTTGATTGGGACCTTTGTTAATTTGGTGGCATGGGTGGATAATGTGTACTACACAGAGGGGCAAGTCTCGTGGAGTGGAGATTAAATTCTCGAGAAGCTGACCGAGAGAGAAATGTTGAGAAAATTCCGCGTGATACATCGGCCGATCGAAAGCACGAGCGTATCTGCACGACTATGAAGGTACACAACGTGGAGACAATATTTTTTGTTCTGTGAACAGCTACACGTGAAGTTAAAATTACGTAGACTCTTTGTTTTATTTTATCAGGTAAGGGCCCACCACTGAGCCACGTAGCTCTTTTTAGAAGCGACTTGGCCATCACAAATGATACCTCAAGGAAGCGGCCTATCATCACGTGGACACTTATAGCAGCAGCCAAATACTCTCTTAACGCCTGGTGATGTTGATTTTAAATGTCGGGTGGTGGGGGTGGGGGGGAAACCAGAGGACCCGGAGAAAAATCTACATGAACCACATACAGCAGCCCGTGTCAGAACTGGGATTGAACCCACGACCTCCTGTATACCAGACGAGGTAGTTAACATCATGTCATCCAACGGAGGAGGAGACACCAAACCAGATTTTGAAGCAACACCTTTTCCGGACCTTTGCCGATCTTGAGGTGTTAAATGAATACACAAGACTTGATGAAAGAAAGTAAGTTGTGTATTACGTGCCCGTGCTTAATTTGTGTTTTGGATTATAATTCATCTTCTAAAACAAATCTGGACATTTCTCACACACCCCCAACTAAGGGCATCTCGCACCTCCAGGGAGTGCGTGCACCCCCTTTTCCAAACATATTAAGAGTGATTTTGCCTATTCTTAATGTAATAGTATTTATAGATCTGTTGTCTCGAGGGAGTTGAAATTGGCTTCTAAGAGGAAGCCGCAATAAAGGTAACTACACACAGATAATAGATGGAAATGACACACAACTTGGACAACCAGTTCAAAAGGGTAAGACAAAGCCAGAGAGGAACAATAACAGAACCATAGGGAACCAGGGGCCTCCACCAGACAGTGAGGTCCACCTAAAGGTGGGTAATAATTATTACAAGCCCGGGCTGGAGAAAGTTTAAAAGTTCAGCAGTGGAGTTACAAGCTTAGCTATACCTTCAACATCAGGATATCAAAACATAACTTGAGAATAAGAAGCGCGGATCCTTGGCGATACAGACGGGGAACAAAGGTTAATAGGACCCTCAATATCTTTGGTAACAATTACTGCATGCCACGAATCTTTGTTAAGCAGAGCCGGACTAATTATCCAGCCGTGGAAGCGGAGCCTGGCTGGATGCAGCCGAGTAAAATCACGCCGTGTGCTCGCATACACCCACTGACCCAACGCACTTTGCTGGGGACCTGAGGTATTTTCGGTAGGAGGAAGCACACCGCTAACAAGCCGATCACCGCCTCTGGACCCCAGAACCACCAATAGCAGAGATCGTACGTGGACAAACTCAAACCATACTACCCGCTATAATTATTGGACCTCTTGGTGACTGCCCTCCAGCACACACACACACAATGCGCATATCGGTACAAATAAGATTGTTCCGCGGGGTTTTGGTTTCGCATAAAGTTGCCATTCCAAGATGGTGTGTTACTGATTAACTGGTCGTGGAGAAGCATTGTTCTGTCCCTTAAATTGCATGGATACGGTCGTTTAGCAGTATTTTAGTCATTTGTTTCTTTTCATCACGTAATTTTGCCAATTTATTGATGTAATACTAGCCATTGATAAGCATCTATTAGCCATTGGCATGTCCACTTTTGTTTCTGGATATTTCTTTAATTGCATAATCACACCAATGAATTCATTGATGTTATACTAGCCATTGACAAGTATCTATTAGCCAAATCTACACACTGGCATGTACACTACTGTTTCGGGATATATTTCTCTAATTGCATAATCGCGTCGTTAAACTCACCACCACCCGACACAGCCAACTAGTAAGGGTTGTCACGTAAACAGAACATGCCAATTTGTCACTAGTACAGCTTGCCAGTGTGTTGGAGAGCCAAGCCACAACATTTACAATCTGAGTACAACATTTCGCCAGTAATTACAACTAGCTTCATCAGGCGACAGCCAGATTTGTGGAGAAGTCCACCTATTTGTTCCTTATATAGAGACGTAGATGTGGTGACGAAGCTTCTGCGCTCTTGAGTCAACGTACATTATGCATGTGCATTATGCTGGCCCATTGATCTTGTCCTTCCTGTCCATTGTGTGTATTAAAATTGCCGTACCAACGATAATCCCTATTGAAGTATGGTGGCCTGTATAGGTATGCATTTAAACAATGTATTTGATGATTCGCTTCCACACAGCACTAAGTAGCTATCTGAACGGTTAAAATAATTTGTATTTCTTTCAATGTCGATGAATTATCTAATTAGTCTTGGCCAGTAGTAGCTAATTTAGCACAGAACGTCAACATGATCAAAATAAATTGAGTGTCCTTGTTGGCACGCATGTTCTGCTAATGCTGACAGTTGTATTTGGGAGTATTTAATATTTATTTGGTGTTCTTTTAGTCTCGTGCTGATCATTCGTCGTGTTTGCCCAACATAGCATTTGCCACAATGATTTAGAAATTCGTTAAGTGTATCTTAGCCGTGTGGCCTGACCACCTATGTGTCATCCACATCTAAACTAAACAGAGGGTTTTCGTGTGCTTGAAGGTATTGCTTTTGTTTCAAAATTTCCCATGTACAAATTCGCTATCACAGGAGACAAAGGAGAGCCCATTGCTGCTCCTTACTTTTGTTTATAGAATTCACCTTTCCACAAGAAATAGATGTTCTTTAGACAGTGTTCAGCTAGTCTTGGGATATATTTGGCTAAACCTATGCTCGTTACCAGAGTGTCGAATAATTAAATTAACTCGTTTACCGGAACACATCAAAACTTACGAGGCTATCATTAGAGTTAAGCTTAATATGTTTAATTATACTTACGAGATGTTCAGAGTTTTTGATGAACGAAGAGGTCCTACCGATGTTGGGCTGTATTTGTTTCGTTACGTATTGTGTTAATTTGTATTTGGCAGAGCCTATTGTACTAACTATGATTCTTAATGGGACATCAGGTTTGTGAATCTTTGGTAGCCCATTAAGTCTTGGTGGTTTTGATGCCCTTGGTTTGATCAGGTATTACTCTTCCTTGTGTAGCCGGTATGGGCTTAATGTAAATGAACCACAAGTATAATTCATCTTGGTTCTTTCAGTAAAGTCACGTAGAAGGGAAATAATCAAATAATACAAATAAAACATAATAATTTATTTTTTATTATTTCCCTTCTACGTGACTTTACCGAAAGAACCAAGAAGATGAATCCCTGCAGTCACGAAAGCTTTAAATCGAAACACAAGTATATAATTGTGCATGAAAGTAATAATGGCCATGGATTGGGCCCATAGGGTCACGTGAGTGCACAGTAGGCCACGCCCACCAATGGAGTAGATAAAAAATTCAATTTTTGCATGGTGTACAGTCTGGAAAGTACCCACATGCCAAATTTCAACTTTGTTGCATGTCGGGAAGTATGCTAAACATTTTGAACAGACACACATTCACAAATTTCCCTTTTATAGAAATAAATTCATAAAGCGCTCTACCTAGCATTTACCTGTTATGTGTAGTACACCAGTAATTACCCTGTAATTTGCATGGGGTACGGGTAAAAGGTAGGGTAAAGGCAGGCTCGTTGCTTTTGACCTTTTACCTTACCTTGCTAAAGGGTAAAATTATGGGTAGAGTGATTGTATTGTGGTAAGGTAAAAGGTAGGGTAACGGTAGGCTCGTTGTTTTTACCTTTTACCTTACCTTGCCGAGGCCTAAATCGCACTAAATCGCTAATTTAACTAATTTAAATTTGACGGATGTGAAAAAGGAATAGCGCTTGCTCACGGCGTGGTACCTTGCTATTTAATTTTTATGTAAACTCCACCGTTGGAGAGCCAAGCACGCGACCACAAACAAACCCACACAAACCCACGCACAATTTTTGACTTTTATTTATATAGAAGATATATAGCCATGTGAGCCATGCGGCTCTTGACTCGGGTGCAACCACAACAAACAAAAACATGAACAAAGAACATCTTAAACTGACGACGCACAACAGAAAAATCCAGGAAAAAAACAGCAAAGTCTTCCAGAAAAAAAACACAGTATATCACCGCTGTGTATAAAATACCAGTGGGATGCAAGTCAAACACTAACAACCATAAGACAATGTAGATTAAAGTTATCAGGCTAACTCTGTACTTCAACAAACGTGGCTAAACCATATGTTTTCGAAATCGCCAAAATAAAGCTAAAAAATAATGTAACAATGATCATAGGAACTGTGATTCAAATTTAACAATAAACGATTTACATAACATGTACGACCAAACTTTGCAGCAGGAGTATCAAAATTTTTCAATGCACCTTTAAAGATCAGCACACTATAATCAAAACTCAAGATCTTCCTTTGCAGCGGTCATCCGTTGTATGTTGCTAAATTTCGTTTCATATTACGTACCGTGTTACTGTGTTACTATATACTGATAATCTACATATATAGAAAAGGCAAAGTTGTGAATGTGTCTGTTCGAAATGTTTAGCGTACTTCCCGACATGCAACAAACTTGAAATGTGCCATGTGGGTAGCTTCCAGACTGTACACAATGCAAAACGTATGAAAATAGACTTTTGTATTTTTTTTGGGGGGGGGGGCTCAATAATGCATATATTTTGAACGGCAAGTGAGCTCTGACGTCACGTCTGTCCGTTGCCCACCGGTCGCATCGTCACGTCTCTTCGCCCCCCCCCCCCCCACTAGTCGTGACATCATGTCTCTTCGTCCAACCACCCACCTCTCATGACGTCACGTCCCTTCGCCCCCACCCCCCACCGGTCGGATCGTCACGTCCCTTCGTCGTCCACCGGTCGTGACGTCACGCCGGCGTCGGATGCTCCCATTTTGCTCGCCCCCCCCCCTACGTCACTCGCACGCGACGGAAGGATTCTGACGGAGAGGAAGCGGAGGCCGTGGGTGAGAGACCGTGGGAGAGAGGCCGTGAGTGAGAGGCCGTGGGGGAGAGACCGTGGGGGAGAGGCCGTGGGTGAGAGGCCGTGGGGGAGAGGCCGTGAGTGAGAGGCCGTGAGTGAGAGGCCGTGAGTGAGAGGCCGTGGGGGAGAGGCCGTGAGTGAGAGGCCGTGGGGGAGAGGCCGTGGGGGAGAGGCCGTGAGTGAGAGGCCGTGGGGGAGAGGCCGTGGGGGAGAGACCGTGGGGGAGAGACCGTGGGAGAGAGACCGTGGGGGAGAGACCGTGGGAGAGAGGCCGTGGGTGAGAGACCGTGGGTGAGAGACCGTGGGGGAGAGGCCGTGGGTGAGAGACCGTGGGGAAGAGAGGCCGTGGGTGAGAGAGACCGTGGGGGAGAGGCCGTGGGTGAGAGACCGTGGTTGAGAAGCCGTGGGGGAGAGACCGTGGGGGAGAGACCGTGGGTGAGAGGCCGTGGGGGAGAAGCCGTGGGGGAGAGGCCGTGAAGGAGAAAGTGAGAGGGAGTGAGAGGGAGTAAGAGAGGGGGAGGTGGGGGAAGATCGTGAGTGATCGTGGGAGACGGCGAGAGGAGAGAGACCGTGGGAGTTCCTGATTGGAGAGACTTTGAGGGAGATATGCCGTGAGAGAGAGAGACCGTGGGAGAGAGGGAGATTGTGAGTGGGAGATTGTGAGTGGCAAATTGTGAGTGGGAGATTGTGAGTGGGAGATTGTGAGTGGGAGATTGTGAGAGGGAGATTGTGAGAGGGAGATTGTGAGTGGGAGATTGTGAGTGGAAGATTGTGAGTGGGAGATTGTGAGTGGGAGATTGTGAGTGGCAAATTGTGAGTGGGAGATTGTGAGAGGGAGAATGTGAGAGGGAGATTGTGAGTGGGAGATTGTGAGTGGGAGATCGTGAGTGGGAGATCGTGAGTGAGAGATCGTGAGTGGGAGATCGTGAGTGGGAGATCGTGAGTGGGAGATCGTGAGTGGGAGATTGTGAGTGGGAGATTGTGAGTGGGAGATTGTGAGTGGGAGATTGTGAGTGGGAGATTGTGAGTGGGAGATCGTGAGTGGGAGATCGTGAGTGAGAGATCGTGAGTGGGAGATCGTGAGTGGGAGATCGTGAGTGGGAGATCGTGAGTGGGAGATCGTGAGTGGGAGATCGTGAGTGGGAGATCGTGAGTGGGAGATTGTGAGTGGGAGATTGTGAGTGGGAGATTGTGAGTGGGAGATTGTGAGTGGGAGATCGTGAGGGGGAGATCGTGAGGGGGAGATCGTGAGGGGGAGATCGTGAGTGAGAGATTGTGAGACATCGCGAGGGCGAAATCGCGAGTAGAGAGATCATGAGAGATTTCTGCGCTGGTTTGAAACTTGCAGGCCGGCCCTGCCTACGATCCATGGTGGGTTTAACCTGCAGGCTGAGTCGCAGTGTGAGGAGCTCACAAATTCTTGAAAGATCTGGACACGGTCCCTATCATCGGCGAGCTCCTTCAAGGCTACATTGACTGGGTCATGTAGCCCGCATGTCCAGCCACCGCGCATGCCCAAGCAGCTTCTGTTTGGCCCGATAGTGGGGGGCGAACCGGGCGTGGTACGGGCTGGAGATGAGATGGCGCTGATGCGGTACGGGAGGATGTGGAGCCGAGTGGACTTTCCAACGACTGGCACCAGCGGTGTCAAGATCGGCCTCTGTGGAGGAGGAGGCTCGTGAAGGATGCTGCTACTGGGCAGTTGGGGGCAGTCCCCCTCCAGCAACAACGGAGGGCAGAGGAGCGACGCTCACAACAACGAGCAGAGCGCCGGGCGACTAAAACGCAGCAAGTTTGCACAGTAGGGGGCACAGGTGGTGCATCTGCTAATCAACTCAGTCAGAATCAGAATCTTTATTTAGACTGCAGGAGGAATCCGATGAGCTATGAAGCTCTTTTCCACATGTCCAGTATGGTCATGGGGAGTCAGCAATTTACAACGGCAAACACACTATACACATAAACACACGATACACACAAACAATACACGCAAACACGATACACACAAACAAACGATAGGAGTGCAAAATAGAACAAAAGGCAGGCAAGTCGTGAAATGGAAATTATTGTTTAAGTTTGATCTATCAAATTGGACAAGGCAGCAAAAATAACTACAGAACAGTAGCCAACCGCGCTAATAGGATGTGCAGGGGAAGGACAACACAACAACAAGCAGCAATTCTAAAGAATTGAGTTTGTTAATCTAGATGATGATTTAAAAGTGCATCGTTGCTCCCAGTGGCTTCCTTATACCGGAGAGGAAGAGCGTTCCAGATGGCCGCCACAAGTAGCAGCAACATCTGAAAGGGACATGCGACGCAGTGGCGACCACTGCCTTTGTTCGACGTTTAGCAACCGGTGTCGGTGGTTTCTAGCTTCACGACCTGTTTGCGATACTTCGCAGGGGCGGGGCGAGGGAGATTAATTTTCCTTCGTATGCCTCACTCTTTGCCCCAGTGCCAAGACGGGAACGATGAATGAGGGAGGAGAGATGAAGATCTACTGCCCGATCTGCAACTGGGTGGTGATCAGCCTGCCCGCCCTGGAGGACCACATGAAGCAGCACAGGCGCCGGACCGAGTCTGTGCTGTACCAGTGCCCCTACTGCCCATACAGCACGGACAAAGCGGCCACTCTGATCGGCCACCAGAGGAGCCATGCCGACGAGAAGCTCTACAAATGCTGGGTGTGCGATGAAGTTTTCGCGAATTCGAAAGACTACTGCTCCCATCAAAGCATGCACATCAATCGGGCGCGACGCAGGAAGTCGATCGTCCCACCGCCAAGAGACGTCTCATCAGAAAAGAGAATCCGCGTGGGCGAGAGGCCCTACCACTGCAATGTCTGCGGGGTGGACTTCACTCAGTCGCAACACCTCCTCAAACACCAGAGGATCCACACGAACGAGAAGCCGTACGTGTGCGCCGTGTGCGGCAAGGCGTTCGTGCACCCGAGCACCCTCGTCATCCACACTCGGGTCCACACGGGCGAGAAGCCGTACAAGTGTGCCACGTGCGGCAAGGCATACAGCCGATCGACGGCTCTCATCCACCACAAGAGGACCCACACGGGCGAGAAGCCCTACGGGTGCACAGTGTGCGGGAAGCGATTTGCCCTGTCGAAGGTTCTCGTCAAACATGAGAGGACCCACACGGGCGAGAGGCCCTACGAGTGCACCACGTGCGGCAAGTCCTTCACCCAGTCGGGCACCCTGGGTATCCACAAGCGCACCCACACAGGCGAGAGACCGTACACGTGCGACGTGTGCGGCAGGTCGTTCACGCACTTGGGCACCCTCCACGTACACAAGAAGACGCACTCGGGTGGGAGGTCCCTCACGTGCCCCACACGCGGGAAGGCCTCCTCCGAGGCAGGGGGCTTCCGGGCGTGCCGGCAGGCCCGCGTGGGCTCTAGCGCGTCGACGCCGCCGGCTCGTACCCCCCTCCTCCGCCGCTGCGCCCGCGGGCGGACCGGGCTCCACAAGGGTGGGACTGCCGCTGGGGAGGTCGTGGCGAGCCTCGGGGGCGAAGGTCTCATGGCAACCGACTCAGAAACCCCCTCGGTGACCCCCTCGGCTACCCCCTCGGCATCGCTAACATCAGAATACGGAGAGACCCTCAGCTTTGAGACGTTGCCAGGGGTCAAGGTAGAATGCGTCGGTGAAGATCCTTCCACCTCCATTCCGATCGTAAAGCGAGAGCGCGGAGGGATTGCCAGCTTCGAGATGTGGTCAGGGGTGAAGGTGGAATGTGATGGTGAAGATCCTTCTGCCTCCTTACCGATCGTGAAGCGGGAACGGGAAGAAAGCCCCGACTGTGAGACGCGGCTGGGGTGAAGGTGGCACACTGGAGGCCGAGTCTCTGCTTTGGGAACGGATGTTGAGGTCTATGTGGGAAGCGTGAAGGACACTCCAATCAAGCATGTCGAGTGAGTCCTCGACTGGGACCTTTGTTAATTTGGTGGCGCGGGTGGAGGAGGTGCACTACACAGAGGGGGCAGGTCTCTTAGAGTGGAGATTATGGCGTGCGATACAACGGCTGTTCGAAAGCACGAGCGAGTCTGCACGACTGTGAAGGTACACAATGTAGAGGCAATATTTTTTGTTCTGAGAACAGATACACGTGAAGTGAGAACTACATAGACTTTTATTTTACCAGGTAAGGGCCCACCACTGAGCCACATAGCTATCTTTCAGAAGCGACCTGGCCAACACAAATTATACCTCAATGAAGCGGCCTACCATCACGTGGACACTTATAGCAGCATACTCTTAGGTTTTTTCGGTAAAGTCACGTAGGGGAAAGTAAATAAATAATACAAATACATAACAATAGAAATAAAATAATAAATCACGACGTTTCGTAGGCAGCACAAGCTTCCATCATATTTATTATTTTATTTCTATTATAATTTCTACTATTTGTATTATAACATTTTCTTATTTATTTATTTTTCCCTACGTGACTTTCCTGAAAAAACCTAAGAGTATGAATCCCTACAGTCACGAAACCTTCAAATCTAGAACTTATAGCAGCAACCAAATACAGTAAAATCTTGGATTGTGAGCATAATTCGTTCCGGAAACGTGCTTGTAATCCAAAGTACTCGTATATCAGTTGTGATCACGTGACGCTCGGCAGACAAAGCGTACTACTCGTATTGCAAGACCTCGCTCGTTTATCAAATTTATATTTATTTAAAAATGTTGCTCGTCTTGCAAAACACTCGCAGACCAAGTTGCTCGCAATCTAAGGTTTTACTGTACTCTCTAAACGCCTGGTGATGTTGATTCTAAACGTCGGGGTGGGGGTGGGGGTGAAACCTGAGGACTCTGCTTGACAACCACCAAGGAGACGGAAGCGTCGATGCCAGAGGTCGCAACCGGGTACCCGATACCTGTACCCTACCCGATACCCGGCTACCCGTACCCGGCCGGGTACGGGTAGCCGTTTGCGACCCTGCTGCGGCCGGGTACGGGTAGGCCGTGAGTCACTGGTGAGTAACCGTTTGTCACTCATTTCCCAACGTCTTGTCTCTCATTTCCCAACGTCTTGTCTCTTCTCACAATTAAAGTTCCTAGAATCAACCCACCCGCGCCTGCAACATGGCTTCATCCCAGAGGTCGCAATCAGGTACCCGATACCCGTACCATACCCGGCCAGGTAGGGTACGGGTACGGCCGGGTACGGGTACCCGTTTGCGACCCTGGTGCGGCCAGGTACGGGTAAGGAATCAAAACCCGTTTGCGACTTCTGGCCTATGCTGGCATCTTCTTCACATTCTTCTTGTCGTACGGCTGCCGATGTAGATGCAGAGACAAACGACTGTAATTTCGCATTCACCAGGTGGTCTAGCCCAGATGATGCGTCAGGAGGACCAGTAAGCGGAGGAGCGTAGCATACCGCACCATCGCTCGTCCGGTTTCATGCAGCAGGGGGAAGAGGCGCACCGAGTGACCCCTCCGCCCCACCCCCTCCATGAGCTCCATCCAGAGGTCGCAAACGGGTTTTGATTCCTTACCCGCACCCGGCCGCACCAGGGTCGCAAACGGGTACCCGTACCCGGCCGTACCCTACCCATACCCGGCCGGATACGGGTAGGGTATGGGTATCGGGTACCTGATTGCGACCTCTGGGATGAAGCCATGTTGCAGGCGCGGGTGGGATGATTCTAGGAACTTGAATTGTGAGAAGAGACAAGACGTTGGGAAATGAGTGACAAACGGTTACTCACGAGTGACTCACGGTCTACCCGTACCCGGCCACACCAGGGTCGCAAACGGGTACGGGTAGCCGGGTACGGGTAGCCGGGTATCGGGTAGGGTACGGGTATCGGGTACCCGGTTGCGACCTCTGGCTCCATCTGAATCGCCCCCCCCCCTCCCGTTCATAACGTAGCACGGTTTCGTAAGTCGTGTACGGCGCCGTATTTAAATGCCCGCACGGTCGGTGTTGTGAAACGTGTTACGGTTCAACGCAACAAAAAGGGTGACGCACCGTTAATACCTCATAAATTAAGAGAAAACGTCGTACATTTGCATGTAATACTGGACTGTAACAAATACCGCACCGTAAATCTAACCTATAAACGTAATTTTTTGGCTGTTTGTATGTCTCTCTGTGTGTGCGCCTTGTAATAATATTAACTGACAAACTATTGGGTTTACGTTTCAACAGAGTACACAAATACAACAAACTAAGCCCCTGGATGAACACTTGCTATTTGTTTTTGCCCTTGGTTCCATCTAAACTAAGAAAATCACACTTTGTACAATGTACGCTCATCTTGATAACTGAGCCGCGCCAAAGCACGCATCTGCTCATGTGCAACGCCGACTGGCAGTTCCCCCTAGCAACACAAACACAGTTGTTTAGCGACGACGGGAGGTTCTCTCGCGTTAAAGATTTGGTGGTCATATTGTTTACGAGAAAAAATGCCTCCAAAACAAACAAAGAGAGTGGCGGCACTGTGGCGTGCAAAACAAACAATGTAACTTTACCGAAAGAACCAAGAATATAATGCAGGAGCAGTACATACATACAACTTAATAAAAAATACTATCCATAAATTTCATGGGTTAGATCGCGTAAATATCAAAGTGTCGTTAAACCCACCACCGCCAATTAGTAAGTTTGTCACGTAAACAGAACATGCCAATTCGTTACTAGTGTAGTGGGTTCCAGGAGACTTGAGACGTCTTTCGAGGCAACACGGTTTATTTGTAAACTACAACATAACTCCCCTAACTCCCACTCTCTAGGGAGGTACAGCCTCCGGGCTAACGTGCCCTCACACTCAGTAATCCTGGCTCTCAGCCCTCCGGCTATCTGTGCCCTAGGGGAGGCTAACTGACCCGACCCAGCCAAGGTACGGGTCCTGACCACTGGTCCGCGCTCGGCACCAGCCCTTACAAGGACGTCGGGTCCCAGGGTCCCAGGGTACTAGCTAGACTGTTCTTCTGTTCTTCGTCTTCGGAACACTCAAGGGTGCCACAGTCGGGTTTTTTACAATCGGGTTTAATTGTCTTTTTATATTAAACCCGATCATCTGAGATTGGGAGAACCGCACTTCTCAACAATGGGCTTCATCCATTCCAAGCTAAGGAACTCACTGGCGCCTAACGATTGTGGAGAAGCTCGTGTTCATCAAGACCAACCTGCTCGCATTCTACGACTACCCCGTGCTCGACGGCCCCGAGTACGATAGCAGCACCAATGAGGAAGAAGCCTAAGCCTATCAGAGTTTCGTATTCATTAAACCAGGTTTTAATTCCCCGAAATCGGGTTTAATTGTATTAAAGAAAAAACCCGATGCCTGCCGCTGGAAAAATTGGGTTTTTTCCACCCATGGGAACACTGCCCCGAGCTTGTCCCAGAGGTGCCCCTTTTATACACCTCTCGGGGGCTCTCCGCCCCCGGTACCACCCCCTCTCTGGAACCTTCCAGGGGGCTCTGGAAGAACCCCCCAACCCCTCACCTGGTGTCTGGGACCCTGGCTCCTCAACGGTCCGGCTCTCTCTAACCTTTCCCAGCTCAGTGTGGCACCCCCTATGGGCCTGTGCCCACAACTGTAGGTAAGTATATATACCGACGGTATAAGATGTGCATTTCCGACGCTAAACTAGTTTCATGACTCTCGGACGACACAAAGTATAGAGGGCATTCTTTATTTTGATTAGGGCGCTTCACGCAGATAACTTGGACAAGGATGACACGCAAATAACGATGACGCGAAGACAGCGGCAACGCGAAGACCGCACCGACATGAAGACAGCGACGGCGTGGAGACGACCCCGATCCCATGGCAGCCCGAACCGTGCTTGTCGCCTCCTTTTATCACTCACTCCGCCCCTGGCCACGCCCCCTTTCTTGAACTCTCTGGCCCATTCCTGAACTTCCATGGCGATTCCCCCTTGCGACAACTCGACGTCTTATTTATCAACCCTGTAATTCCCGATCGTGACCGCTAGTCCACGGACTGTCTTTGCACCCGCACCGTCTCCACACACATACTGTCTCCACACACATACTGTCTCCACACATGCACTTTCTCTACACTAGTACAGCACACCGGTGTGTTGGAGAGTAAATCCACAATCACAATCTGAGTACGACGTTTCGCCGCCGCCGACGTCTTCACCGCACTTGTGCGACTCGCACGCGTCGTGTGTCTAGTTTGTTGTCATTTCCCCGCACCTGCAATTAGCAGAGTTGACTCCACCGTGGCGAAATGTTAACTAGCTCTCCTGGTATACAGGTCTTGGGTTCTCTGAGATCCCTGGATAACTAGTGTGTGGTCCTTCGACAATGCTCCTTGGACCTCAGCATGCCATTGTTGTACGTCGACTTCAACCTGTTAGAGGGAATTATTAACACCCACACAGACCCTCTTTGCGAAGCGAGTGATCTAGTTTAACGGCGGCTGATGTGAAGACATTCGATTGCCTGGTCCCTCTGCTGTCCGTCTGTTCTGTAGGGGGCGAACCTGTTTCCAATGACCAGCTGCAAAGCACAACAAACAAAAGTTGGCCCTACTGCAGTGCAGTAGTGTTGTGTGGTTTTCTTCATTGCACACACCACACGCCTTGAGTAATCGCAATAGGTTTCCTCTCATCAGATGTTGTCCCATCCCAGACACTTGTACCTGCTGCTCCAAGACCCTGTCCAACCTATTGATCAGCCTCCTTATGTGCAATGTGTCGGTGGTCTCCTGACCTCCCATGGGTCCCCGAGTTGATGAGTCCTTTTGAAGGTTTCCTCTAGGGTTTTCTGCAACACAACCTCGGCTGCCAAATGACAATGGCTTATAAGGAAAAGAGTCACGGCACCAAGTGTAACCGGCCCGCCCTATCCCTCTCCTCCCGTGTTCATTACGAGGGGTCAGGCCGGTTAATGAGTACAAAAAAAACAATTATAGTAGATGAGTTCGGAGGCGATGAGTGGATACTCTGCGTTGTGATCTGCCCTCCTGAGAATTGGATGACTCCACCACCAAGGGACACCATAGGATTGTGTGACTGCAACTCTTTATTTCAAAGTGTTCTTCTGAGGAGCATTCGTGCGTCTGTACGACATCTACCTGAATCTGAATAGGCGTCCTGTACCCTGAATTAATTACTCTACTGGTGGGCGTGGCCTACTGTGCACCCACGTGACCCTATGGGCTTAATCCATGGTCATTATTATATTCATTCACAATTATACTTGTGGGTCATTTACATTAAGCCCATACCGGCTACACAAGGAAGAGCAATTCCTGATCAAACCAAGGGCATCAAAACCATCATGACTTTATGGGCTACCAAAGATTCGCAAACCTGATGTCCCATTAAGAACCATAGTACAATAGGCTCTGCCAAATAGAAATTAACACAATACGTAAGGAAACAAATACAGCCCAACATCGGTAGGACCTCTTCGTTCATCACAAACTCTGAACATCTCGGAAATATAATTAAACATATTAAGCTTAACTCTAATTATAGCCTCGTAAGTTTTGATGCGACTTCTCTTTTCACGAGGGTTCCGGTAAACGAGTCAATTAAATTACTCGACACTCTGGTAACGAACATAGGTTTAGCCAAATATAGCCCAAGACTAGCTGAACACTGTCTAAAGAACATCTATTTCTTGCTAGGGGCAGCAATGGGCTCTCCTTTATCTCCTGTGATAGCGAATTTGTACATGGAAGATTTTGAAACAAAAGCAATAGCTTCAAGCACACTAAAACACTCTGTTTAGTTTAGATGTGGATGACACAAAGGTGGTCTGGCCACGCGGCAAAGATAAACTTAACGAATTTCTAAATCTCAACTCGCAAAACCCATCCATCCAGTACACCATGGAAGTGGAAGCTGACAGAACTCTACCATTTCTGGATATTCTGCTCGGACGGGGTCAAAATGATCAAATAACACAGCATTTGCCAAAAGAAAAAGCACACCGACGCCTATCTGAATGCAGTCACACCATCGCCCCACACAAAAATCTGCTCTCATCAAGACGCTCATTCATCGGGATAAGAAAGTATCAGATGGTGATAGTCTGAGAAGCGAAATTAAACATGTTAAGGAAGCGCTGCAAATGAACGGTTACAATGATGCACAAATCAACAGGGCATTGAATGCCACAATCAAATCAAATAACACGAGCATTGAAACTTCCCAAGTAATTAAAACGATCAAAATACCATACATTGCGGGAGTAACTGATAAACTAGCCAGATGTTTGGAAAAACAAAACATTCGAATTAGATTTGGCACGGTACATAAAATACAGAAATTAATATCTGGTACAAAAGAGGTATTACCGAAGCTATCAACAGAAGGTGAGTATCGGATTAACTGCACTTGTGGCAAATGCTATGTTGGGCAATTAGGGCGAATGATCAGCACGAGACTAAAAGAACACGAAATAAATATTAAATACTCCCAAATACAACTGTCAGCAGTAGCAGAACACGCGTGCCAACAAGGACACTCAATTTATTTTTTATCATGTTCTGTGCAAAACTAGCTACTACTGGCCAAGACTAATTAGATAATCAATCGATATTTAAAGAAATAAAAATAATTTTAACCGTTCGGATAGCTACCGACTTAGTGCTGTGTGAAAGCGAATCATCAAATACATTGTTTAAATGCATGCCTATACAGGCCACCATACTTCAATAGGGATTACCGTTGGGACGGCTATTTTAATACACACAATGGACAGGAAGGACAAGATCAATGGGCCAGCATAATGTGCAAGCATAATATACGTTGACTCAAGAGCGCAGAAGTTTCGTCACCACATCTACGCATCTATATAAGGAATGAAAAGGTGGACTTCTCCATAAATATGGCTGTCGCCTGATGAAACTAGTTGTAATTACTGGCAAAATGTTGTACTCAGATTGTAAATGTTGTGGCTTGGCTCTCCAACACACTTGCAAGCTGTTCTAGTGACAAATTGGCATGTTGTTTACGTGACAACCCTTACTAGTTGGCTGTGTCGGGTGGTGGTGGATTTAACGACACGATTACGCAATTAGAAAAATATATCCCAAAACAATAGTGTACATGACAATGCGTAGATTTGGCTAATAGACGCTTATCAATGGCCATGTATGACATCAATGAATTGGTATGCTTATGCAATTAAAGAAATATCCAGAAAGAATAGCGTACATGCCAGTGTGTAGATTTGGCTAATAGATGTTTATCAATGGCCCGTATGACATCAATGCATTAATTGCCAAGATTACGTGATGAAAAGAAACAAATGACTAAAATACTGCTAAACGACCGTATTCATGCAACTTCAGGGACAGAACAATGCTTCTCCACGACCAGTTAATCAGTAACACACCATCTTGGAATGGCAACCTTATGCGAAACCAAAACCCCGCGGAACAATCTTATTTGTACCGATATGTGCATTGTGTGTGTGTGTGTTGGAGGGCAGTCACCAAGAGGTCCAATAATTATAGCGGGTAGTATGGTTTGACTATGTTCACGTACGATTTCTGCTATTGGTGGTTCTGGGGTCCAGAGGCGGTGATCGGCTTGATAGCGGTCTTTCCTTGAAACGAAAACACCTCAGGTCCCCAGCAGGATGCGTTGGGTTGGTGGGTGTATGTCGGCACACGGCATGTGATTTTACTCCGCTGCATCCAGCCAGGCTCTGCGTCCACCGCTGCAGTGGTTGTCGAGTCGGCATGCTGCTCACGCTGACTGCGGTGCCCGTGCTGGCAGAGATCGATGGGTCTGGCTCCGTCTACAGTCATGTGCGCGATGGTCACGTCGCCAGATATCGCTTGCAGCTCGTCCGCCGGCGGCAGTGCGTCACCCCCCTTGGCACCAGACACGGTTGACCCTTGCAGAGTGAGGAACGGCTGGGAGAGACAGCGCCCGTCATGTCTTCCCCCCTCTTTCCGAGAGTCATCCAGCAGTTGTCTGTACGTCTCGTTCTCTGCTCAGTGGACACGCTCCAGATCAGGTTATATCGTTCCGTGTCAGTCTCTGGTTCGACCCTCACTATCCTTCGCCTGTGGGTTGACTAAGTACTGGGCACACTCACGAGTAGTGGTGGCCTCAGGTCTTCCTTCAAAGATGTTGACTTTGATCGGAGCACGATAGGAATAATCCTCACACTATGGTCGTGTGTGTAGGCTGTAGAAAGTCTTGTTCACAGTTCTCTCCCACACGTCTTGTATCGCAATGCTGCGAGTGCAAGCCTTTGCTTGGAAGTGGCTCACCCAATGACACGTATGAAAATAAGATTAAAAAAAAAACTCCCTGTGATGCATGGAGTCTACCGGTCTAGAGCTCAATATTATTGCCAGTCACGAGGACAAGTCCCGGAGCCCGCCTCTGGCAGAACAGACTTCTGTGGTTTAGCGTTTCGCTTATATCCTACATTTTTCTTCTTCGGCTCTGTCTTCTCACAAAGCACCAGAATTATTTTGATTCCGCTCCTTGGCTCGTCATTGGTCAGGACACCTTTTGATTTTGCTATCACAAAGCAGCAGCTGTGGGCCTTTGAAGTCGAGACCTTGTGTCCGGGTGTGCGTCACCACCGCCATGTTATCCGTTCACGTTTTGAGCAGCATTTGCTGCACTCCCTGTCACGATTGGAACTTATGCATTTAGAATCAACATCACCAGGCGTTTAGAGAGTAACTGGCTGCTGCTATAAGTGTCCACGTGATGGTAGGCGGCTTCATTGAGGTATCATTTGTGATGGCCAAGTCACTTCTAAAAAATTAACCCGTAAAAACTAAGTTTTTCACTATAAATCCTTTATATGCGTGGCATCGGTTTTATTTTATTATTCATTTCTGTTTTTCTTGAGTAAGAGTTCAATTTTTATCACATTGGTATTTTAAATTAAATATGAAAAAAAAATTTCCCTAAAAAGTGGAAAATTTTGGAAAAAAATATTCACGAAAATAAATTGTCACGCACAACGAGTCTGTGTGCAAAATGTCAGCTCGATTGGATCACGGGAAGTGGGTTAAAAAACGACCGAAAGATTTGCACAGTCGTAAGCGCGCAAGCAAGCAAGTGAACTTAATATAAAGGATTTAAAAAGAGCTACGTGGCTCAGTGGTGGGCTTTACCTGGTAAAATAAAACAAAGAGTCTACGTAGTTTTCACTTCACGTGTATCTGTTCTCAGAGCAAAAAATATGGCCTCCACATTGCGTGCCATAACAGTCGTGCAGACGCGCTCGTGCTTTCGAATGGCTGATGTAATGCACGGCATTTTTTCTAAATTGATCTTTCTCGATCAGCTTCTCCTCCACCCACACCACCAAATTAACAAAGGTCCCAGTCGACGACTTACTCTCACTCGACATGCTTGCTTGGAGCCTCCTCCTTGACTCTTCCCACGTAGACCTCAACTTTTGTTCCCAAAGCAGAGACTCGGTCTCCCGTGTGCCAACTTAACCCCAGCCGTGTCTGACAACCGGGGCTTTTTTCCTGTTCCTGCTTCACGATCGAAAGAAGAACTGAAGAATCCTCCCCCCCAAGTTCTACTTTCACCCCTGGCCAAGTCTCGCGCTCCTGCTTCATGATCTGTAGGGAGGCAGAAGGATCTTCACCGTTGCATTCCACCTTCACCCCTGGCCACGTCTCGAAGCTGAGGGTCTCTCCGTGTTCTGATTTTAGCGATGCTGAGGGGGTCGCCAAAGGAGTCGCAGAGGGGGTCGCTGCGGGACCCTCGCCCCCGAGGCTCGCTACGATCTCCTCAGTGGCAGTCACGCCCTCGTGGAGCCTGGCCCTACCGCGGGCGCGGCGGCGGAGGAGAGGGGGACGGGCCGGCGGCGTTGACTCGCTCGAGCCCGCGCGGGCCTTCCGGCATGCCCGGAGGCTCCTTGCCTCGGAGGAGGCCTTCCCGCGCGTGGGGCACGTGAACGCCCTCCCGCCCGCGTGCGTCTTCTTGTGTACTTTGAGGTTGCCCAAGTGCGTGAACGATCTGTTGCACACGTCGCACGTGTACGGTCTCTCGCCTGTGTGGGTGCGCTTGTGGATGCCCAGGGTGCCCGACTGGGCGAATGACTTTCCGCACGTGGCGCACTTGTAGGGCTTCTCACCCGTGTGGGTCCTCTCATGTTTGACGAGAACCCTCGACTGGGCGAATCGCTTCCCGCACACCGTGCACCCGTAGGGCTTCTCGCCCGTGTGGGTCCTCTTGTGGTTGAGGAGCGCTGTCGACTGGTTGAATGCCTTGCCGCACGTGGCGCACTTGTACGGCTTCTCACCCGTGTGGACCCGATTGTGGATGACGAGGGTGTCCGAGCGCACAAACGCCTTGCCGCACACCGTGCACACATACGGCCTCTCGCCTGCGAGGATCCTCTCTTCCGGTGAGACATCTCCGGGCAGTGGGACGATCGACTTCCTGCGTCGTACCCGCTTCATGTGCACGCTCTGATGGGAGCAGAAGTCTCCCGAATTCGCGAAAACTTCACCGCACACCCAGCACTTGTAGGGCTTCTCGTCGGCGTGGCTCCTCTGGTGGCCGATCAGAGTGGCCGCTTTGTCCGTGCTGTACGGGCAGTGGGGGCACTGGTACAGCACCAACTCGGTCCGGCCCCTGTGCCGCTTCATGTGGTCCTCCAGGGCGGGCAGGCTGATCACCACCCAGTTGCAGATTGGGCAGTAGATCTTGATCTCTCCTCCCTCGTTCATCATTCCCGTCCTAGCACTGGGGCAAAGAGTGAGGCACACGAAGGAAAATGAATCTCCCTCGCCCCACCCCTGTGAAGTATCGCAAACAAGTCGTGAAGCTAGAAACCACGGACACCGGTTGCTAACTGTAGAACAAACAAAGTGGTCGTCGCTGCGTCGCGTGGCGCTTTCAGATGCTGCTGCTGCTTCTGGCGGACGTCTGGAACGCTCTTCCTCTCCGGTATGAGGAAGCTACTGGGAGCTACGATGCACTTTTAAATCACCACCTGGATTGACTAACTAATTTCTTTAGAACTGCTGCTTGTTGTTGTGTTTAATTTGTTGCCCTTCCCCCGCACCTCCTATTAGCGCGGTTGGCTATTGTTCTGTTGTTATTGTTGCTGCCTTGCCCAATCTTGATAAATTGGACTTAAACAATTTCCATTTGGCAACTTGCTTACCTTTTGTTGTATTTTACACTTCCTATCGTTTGTTTGTGTGTATCGTGTGTTTGCCGTTGTACATCGCTGACTCCCCATGGCCATACTGAACAACTGTTAAAACGAGCTTCATCCTCCGTACCGCATCAGCGCCATCTCATCTCCAGCCCGTACCACGCCCGTTTAGCCACCCCTCTATACGGCTAAACAAAAACTGCTTGGGCGTGCAGTGGATGGGCATGCGGGCTACATGACCCAGCCAACATACAGTGAGGGAAAAAAGTATTTGACCCCATGCTGATTTTGTACGTTTGCCCACTGACAAAGAAATGATCAGTCTATAATTTTAATGGTAAGTTTATTTGAACAGTGAGAGACAGAATAACAACAAAATTCAGAAAAATGCATGTCAAAAATGTTATAAATTGATTCGCATTTTAATGAGGAAAATAAGTATTTGACCCCCTCTCAATCAGAAAGATTTCTGGCTCCCAGTTGTCTTTTATACAGGTAACGAGCTGAGATTAGGAGCACACTCTTAAAGGGAGTGATCCTAATCTCAGCTTGTTCCCTGTATAAAAGACATTTGTTCACACAAGCAATCAATCAGATTCCAAATTCTCCACCATGGCCAAGACCAAAGAGCTCTCCAAGGATGTCAGGGACAAGATTGTAGACCTACACAAGGCTGGAATGGGCTACAAGACCATCGCCAAGCAGCTTGGTGAGGTGACAACAGTTGGTGCGATTATTCGCAAATGGAAGAAACACAAAAGAACTGTCAATCTCCCTCGGTCTGGGGCTCCATGCAAGATCTCACCTCGTAGAGTTGCAATGATCATGAGAACGGTGAGGAATCAGCCCAGAACTACACGGGAGGATCTTGTCAATGATCTCAAGGCAGCTGGGACCATAGTCACCAAGAAAACAGTTGGTAACACACTACACTGTGAAGGACTGAAATCCTGCAGCGCCCGCAAGGTCCCCCTGCTCAAAAAAGCACATATACATGCCCGTCTGAAGTTTGCCAATGAACATCTGAATGATGCAGAGGATAACTGGGTGAAAGTGTTGTGGTCAGATGAGACCAAAATGGAGCTCTTTGGCATCAACTCAACTTGCCGTGTTTGGAAGAGGCGGAATGCTGCCTATGACCCCAAGAACACCATCCCCACCGTCAAACATGGAGGTGAAATCATTATGCTTTGGGGGTGTTATTCTAAGGGGACAGGACAACTTCACCGCATCAAAGGGACGATGAACCGTCAAATCTTGGGTGAGAACCTCCTTCCCTCAGCCAGGGCATTGAAAATGGGTCGTGGATGGGTATTCCAGCATGACAATGACCCAAAACACACGGCCAAGGCAATAAAGGAGTGGCTCAAGAAGAAGCACATTAAGGTCCTGGAGTGGCCTAGCCAGTCTCCAGACCTTAATCCCATAGAAAATCTGTGGAGGGAGCTGAAGGTTCGAGTTTCCAAACGTCAGCCTCGAAACCTTAATGACTTGGAGAAGATCTGCAAAGACGAGTGAGACAAAATCCCTCCTCAGATGTGTGCAAACCTGGTGGCCAACTACAAGAAACGTCCCTCATTAAAATGCAAATCAATTTATACAATTTTTGACATGCGTTTTTCTGGATTTTGTTGTTGTTATTCTGTCTCTCACTGTTCAAATAAACCTGGTGGGTTGGAAAGAGACGTGACGTCACGACCCAGTCTCCCTCTCACGATATCCCTCTCACCTGATGACGGTCGCTTGCGTTGCGATCGAAACGTCGTGATCTATTATTTTGTCTACCTACGTGATTTTACCGATAGAACCAAAGAGTATGGATTCCTGCAGTCAAGAAAGCTTCAAATCAAGATTGATAAGGACCCTGTACAGATCTTTCAAGGATTTGTGAGCTCCTCACACTGCGACTCAGCCTGCAGGTTAAACCCACGATGGATCGTAGGCAGGGACGGCCTGCAAGTCTAACATCGGCGCAGAAATATCTCATGGTCTCTCTACTAAATATCTCCTGTTCACGATCTCCATCTCACAATCTCCATCTCACAATCTCCATCTCACAATCTCCATCTCACAATCTCCATCTCACAATCTCCATCTCACAATCTCCCTCTCACAATCTCCCACTCACAATCTCCCACTCACAATCTCCCACTCACAATCTCCCACTCACAATCTCCCACTCACGATCTCCCTCTGACGATCTCCCACTCACCATCTCCCACTCACGATCTACCACTCACGATCTCCCACGCACGATCTCCAACTCACAATCTCCCACGGCCTCCCCCACGGCCTCCCACGATCTCTCTCTCTCGGTTACTCAAAGTCTCTCACCCACGGTCTCTCTCCCACGGTCTCTCTCCCACGGTCTCTCCCCCACGGTCTCTCCCCCACGGCCTCTCCCCCACGGTCTCTCCCCCACAGTCTCCCCCCACGGTCTCCCCCACGGTCTCTCCCCCACGGTCTCCCTCCCACGGTCTCTCCCCCACGGTCTCCCTCCCACGGTCTCTCCCCCACGGTCTATCCCCCACGGTCTCCCTCCCATGGCCTCTCCCCCACGGCCTCTCTCACCCACAGTCTCTCCCCCACGGACTCTCCCCCACGGCCTCTCCCCCACGGTCTCTCTCACTCACGGCCTCTCCCCCACGGCCTCTCCCCCACAGTCTCTCCCCCACGGTCTCTCTCACCCACAGTCTCTCCCCCACAGTCTCTCCCCCACGGTCTCTCTCACCCACGGACTCTCACCCACGGTCTCTCACCCACGGTCTCTCTCACCCACGGCCTCTCCCCCACGGTCTCTCACCCACAGTCTCTCCCCCACAGTCTCTCCCCCACGGTCTCTCTCACCCACAGTCTCTCCCCCACAGTCTCTCCCCCACGGACTCTCCCCCACAGTCTCCCCCCACGGCCTCTCCCCCACGGTCTCTCACACGGTCTCACCCACGGCCTCTCACCCACGGCCTCTCCCCCAAGGTCTCTCACCCACGTCCTCTCTCACCCACAGTCTCTCCCCCACGGTCTCTCTCATCCACAGTCTCTCCCCCACGGACTCTCCCCCACGGCCTCTCACACGGTCTCACCCACGGCCTCTCCCCCAAGGTCTCTCACCCACAGTCTCTCCCCCACGGTCTCTCTCACCCACAGTCTCTCCCCCACCGTCTCTCTCACCCACAGTCTCTCCCCCACGGTCTCCCCCCACGGCCTCTCACCCACGGCCTCTCACCCACGGTCTCTCTCACCGAGTCTTCCCCCACAGTCTCTCCCCCACGGTCTCTCTCCCCCACGGTCTCTCTCACCCACGGTCTCTCCCCCACGGTCTCTCTCACCCACGGTCTCTCCCCGACGGCCTCTCACCCACGGCCTCTCACCCACGGCCTCTCACCCAGTCTCTCCCCCACGGTCTTTCTCACCCACAGTCTCTCCCCCACAGTCTCCCCCACGGTCTCTCTCACCCACAGTCTCTCCCCCACGGTCTCTCTCACCCAGTCTCTCCCCCACAGTCTCTCCCCCACGGCCTCTCACCCACGGCCTCTCACCCACAGTCTCTCCCCCACGGTCTCTCTCACCCACAGTCTCTCCCCCACAGTCTCTCCCCCACGGACTCTCCCCCACGGCCTCTCACCCACGGCCTCTCACCCACAGTCTCTCCCCCACGGTCTCTCTCACCCACAGTCTCTCCCCCACGGTCTCTCTCACCCACAGTCTCTCCCCCACAGTCTCCCCCACGGTCTCTCTCACCCAGTCTCTCCCCCACGGTCTCTCCCCCACAGCCTCTCACCCACGGCCTCTCACCCACAGTCTCTCCCCCACGGTCTCTCTCACCCACAGTCTCTCCCCCACAGTCTCTCCCCCACGGCCTCTCACCCACAGTCTCTCACCCACAGTCTCTCCCCCACGGTCTCTCTCACCCACAGTCTCTCCCCCACGGTCTCTCTCACCCACAGTCTCTCCCCCACAGTCTCCCCCCCACGGACTCTCCCCCACGGCCTCTCACCCACAGTCTCTCCCCCACGGTCTCTCTCACCCACAGTCTCTCCCCCACAGTCTCTCCCCCACGGCCTCTCACCCACAGTCTCTCACCCACAGTCTCTCCCCCACGGTCTCTCTCACCCACAGTCTCTTCCCCACGGTCTCTCTCACCCACAGTCTCTCCCCCACAGTCTCCCCCCCACGGACTCTCCCCCACGGCCTCTCACCCACAGTCTCTCCCCCACAGTTTCTCCCCCACGGTCTCTCTCACCCACAGTCTCTCCCCCACGGTCTCTCTCACCCACAGTCTCTCCCCCACAGTCTCCCCCACGGTCTCTCTCACCCACAGTCTCTCCCCCACGGTCTCTCTCACCCAGTCTCTCCCCCACAGTCTCTCCCCCACGGCCTCTCACCCACGGCCTCTCACCCACAGTCTCTCCCCCACGGTCTCTCTCACCCACAGTCTCTCCCCCACGGTCTCCCCCCCACGGTCTCTCCCCCACGGCCTCTCACCCACGGTCTCTCCCCCACGGTCTCTCACACGGTCTCACCCACGGCCTCTCACCCACGGCCTCTCCCCCAAGGTCTCTCACCCACAGTCTCTCCCCCACGGTCTCTCTCACCCACAGTCTCTCCCCCACAGTCTCCCCCACGGTCTCTCTCACCCACGGTCTCTCCCCCACGGTCTCTCCCCCACGGTCTCTCCCCCACGGTCTCTCTCACCCACGGTCTCTCCCCCACGGCCTCTCACCCACGGCCTCTCACCCACGGCCTCTCACCCACGGCCTCTCACCCACGGCCTCTCACCCAGTCTCTCCCCCACGGTCTTTCTCACCCACAGTCTCTCCCCCACAGTCTCCCCCACGGTCTCTCTCACCCACAGTCTCTCCCCCACGGTCTCTCTCACCCAGTCTCTCCCCCACAGTCTCTCCCCCACGGCCTCTCACCCACGGCCTCTCACCCACAGTCTCTCCCCCACGGTCTCTCTCACCCACAGTCTCTCCCCCACGGTCTCTCTCACCCACAGTCTCTCCCCCACAGTCTCCCCCCCACGGACTCTCCCCCACGGCCTCTCACCCACGGCCTCTCACCCACAGTCTCTCCCCCACGGTCTCTCTCACCCACAGTCTCTCCCCCACGGTCTCTCTCACCCACAGTCTCTCCCCCACGGTCTCCCCCCCACGGACTCTCCCCCACGGCCTCTCACCCACGGACTCTCCCCCACGGTCTCTCACACGGTCTCACCCACAGCCTCTCCCCCAAGGTCTCTCACCCACAGTCTCTCCCCCACGGTCTCTCTCACCCACGGTCTCTCCCCCACGGTCTCTCCCCCACGGTCTCTCTCACCCACGGTCTCTCCCCCACGGCCTCTCACCCACGGCCTCTCACCCACAGTCTCTCCCCCACGGTCTCTCTCACCCACAGTCTCTCCCCCACGGTCTCTCTCACCCACAGTCTCTCCCCCACGGTCTCCCCCCCACGGACTCTCCCCCACGGCCTCTCACCCACGGACTCTCCCCCACGGTCTCTCACACGGTCTCACCCACGGCCTCTCACCCACGGCCTCTCCCCCAAGGTCTCTCACCCACGTCCTCTCTCACCCACAGTCTCTCCCCCACGGTCTCTCTCATCCACAGTCTCTCCCCCACGGACTCTCCCCCACGGCCTCTCACACGGTCTCACCCACGGCCTCTCCCCCAAGGTCTCTCACCCACAGTCTCTCCCCCACGGTCTCTCTCACCCACAGTCTCTCCCCCACCGTCTCTCTCACCCACAGTCTCTCCCCCACGGTCTCCCCCCACGGCCTCTCACCCACGGCCTCTCACCCACGGTCTCTCTCACCGAGTCTTCCCCCACAGTCTCTCCCCCACGGTCTCTCTCCCCCACGGTCTCTCTCACCCACGGTCTCTCCCCCACGGTCTCTCTCACCCACGGTCTCTCCCCCACGGCCTCTCACCCACGGCCTCTCACCCACGGCCTCTCACCCACGGCCTCTCACCCAGTCTCTCCCCCACGGTCTTTCTCACCCACAGTCTCTCCCCCACAGTCTCCCCCACGGTCTCTCTCACCCACAGTCTCTCCCCCACGGTCTCTCTCACCCAGTCTCTCCCCCACAGTCTCTCCCCCACGGCCTCTCACCCACGGCCTCTCACCCACAGTCTCTCCCCCACGGTCTCTCTCACCCACAGTCTCTCCCCCACAGTCTCTCCCCCACGGACTCTCCCCCACGGCCTCTCACCCACGGCCTCTCACCCACAGTCTCTCCCCCACGGTCTCTCTCACCCACAGTCTCTCCCCCACGGTCTCTCTCACCCACAGTCTCTCCCCCACAGTCTCCCCCACGGTCTCTCTCACCCAGTCTCTCCCCCACGGTCTCTCCCCCACGGCCTCTCACCCACGGCCTCTCATCCACAGTCTCTCCCCCACGGTCTCTCTCACCCACAGTCTCTCCCCCACAGTCTCTCCCCCACGGCCTCTCACCCACAGTCTCTCACCCACAGTCTCTCCCCCACGGTCTCTCTCACCCACAGTCTCTCCCCCACGGTCTCTCCCCCACAGTCTCCCCCCCACGGACTCTCCCCCACGGCCTCTCACCCACAGTCTCTCCCCCACGGTCTCTCTCACCCACAGTCTCTCCCCCACAGTCTCTCCCCCACGGCCTCTCACCCACAGTCTCTCACCCACAGTCTCTCCCCCACGGCCTCTCACCCACGGCCTCTCACCCACAGTCTCTCCCCCACGGTCTCTCTCACCCACAGTCTCTCCCCCACAGTCTCTCCCCCACGGACTCTCCCCCACGGCCTCTCACCCACGGCCTCTCACCCACAGTCTCTCCCCCACGGTCTCTCTCACCCACAGTCTCTCCCCCACGGTCTCTCTCACCCACAGTCTCTCCCCTACAGTCTCCCCCACGGTCTCTCTCACCCAGTCTCTCCCCCACGGTCTCTCCCCCACGGCCTCTCACCCACGGCCTCTCACCCACAGTCTCTCCCCCACGGTCTCTCTCACCCACAGTCTCTCCCCCACAGTCTCTCCCCCACGGCCTCTCACCCACAGTCTCTCACCCACAGTCTCTCCCCCACGGTCTCTCTCACCCACAGTCTCTCCCCCACGGTCTCTCTCACCCACAGTCTCTCCCCCACGGTCTCCCCCCCACGGACTCTCCCCCACGGCCTCTCACCCACAGTCTCTCCCCCACGGTCTCTCTCACCCACAGTCTCTCCCCCACAGTCTCTCCCCCACGGGCTCTCACCCACAGTCTCTCACCCACAGTCTCTCCCCCACGGTCTCTCTCACCCACAGTCTCTCCCCCACGGTCTCTCTCACCCACAGTCTCTCCCCCACAGTCTCCCCCCCACGGACTCTCCCCCACGGCCTCTCACCCACAGTCTCTCCCCCACAGTCTCTCCCCCACGGTCTCTCTCACCCACAGTCTCTCCCCCACGGTCTCTCTCACCCACAGTCTCTCCCCCACAGTCTCCCCCACGGTCTCTCTCACCCACAGTCTCTCCCCCACGGTCTCTCTCACCCAGTCTCTCCCCCACAGTCTCTCCCCCACGGCCTCTCACCCACGGCCTCTCACCCACAGTCTCTCCCCCACGGTCTCTCTCACCCACAGTCTCTCCCCCACGGTCTCCCCCCCACGGACTCTCCCCCACGGCCTCTCACCCACGGACTCTCCCCCACGGTCTCTCACACGGTCTCACCCACGGCCTCTCACCCACGGCCTCTCCCCCAAGGTCTCTCACCCACAGTCTCTCCCCCACGGTCTCTCTCACCCACAGTCTCCCCCACGGTCTCCCTCACGGTCTCTCTCACGGTCTCTCTCACGGTCTCTCCCCCACGGTCTCTCCCCCACGGCCTCTCCCCCACGGCCTCTCACCCACGGCCTCTCACCCACGGCCTCTCACCCACGGCCTCTCACCCAGTCTCTCCCCCACGGTCTTTCTCACCCACAGTCTCTCCCCCACAGTCTCCCCCACGGTCTCTCTCACCCACAGTCTCTCCCCCACGGTCTCTCTCACCCAGTCTCTCCCCCACAGTCTCTCCCCCACGGCCTCTCACCCACGGCCTCTCACCCACAGTCTCTCCCCCACGGTCTCTCTCACCCACAGTCTCTCCCCCACGGTCTCCCCCCCACGGACTCTCCCCCACGGCCTCTCACCCACGGACTCTCCCCCACGGTCTCTCACACGGTCTCACCCACGGCCTCTCCCCCAAGGTCTCTCACCCACAGTCTCTCCCCCACGGTCTCTCTCACCCACAGTCTCTCCCCCACAGTCTCCCCCACGGTCTCTCCCCCACGGTCTCTCTCACTCACGGCCTCCGCTCCTTCTCCGTCGGTTTCCTTCCGTCGCGTGCGAGTGACGTGGAGCGGGGGGGAGGAAAAGTGGCAGCAAGCAACGCCGGCGTGACGTCACGACCGGTGGTGGTGATGACGTCACGACCTGTGGAGGACAAAGTGACGTGACGTCACGGCTGCTTGCGTTGTTGTGGCCGAAACGTCGTGAGAATAATTTTATTGTTTTATTTTTATTATTTTATTATTTCCATTCTACGTGATTTTACCGAAAGAACCAAGAAGATGACTACCCATAGACTCAACACTGCACCATAGACTCAACACTGCACCATAGACTCAACACTGTCCATAGACTCAACACTGTCCATAGACTCAACACTGCACCATAGACTCAACACTGCACCATAAACTCAACACTGTCCATAGACTCAACACTGCACATAGACTCAACACTGCACCATAGACTCAACACTGCACCATAGACTCAACACTGTCCATAGACTCAACACTGCCCATAGACTCAACACTGCCCATAGACTCAACACTGCACCATAGACTCAACACTGTCCATAGACTCAACACTGCACCATAGACTCAACACTGCCCATAGACTCAACACTGTCCATAGACTCAACACTGCCCATAGACTCAACACTACCCATAGACTCAACACTGCACCATAGACTCAACACTACCCATAGACTCAACACTGCACCATAGACTAACACTGCCCATAGACTCAACACTGCACCATAGACTCAACACTACCCATAGACTCAACACTGCCCATTGACTCAACACTGTCCATAGACTCAACACTACCCATAGACTCAACACTGCCCATAGACTCAACACTGCACTAAGTGGTGGTGGGGGGGGGGAGACGTCCCCGCGGCGTGCGCGTGGTAGGTTGGAGAGAGACATGACGTCACGTCGAGCAGGAAATGGTGACGTCACGACCGAGTCGCCCGAGTCTGCGTGAGTCCCGCGTCTTTGTGTCACTGTGGGAGAATCTTCACCCGTGTCTGTCTGTGTGTCTGTCAATCTGTGGCCATCCGTGTGTGTGTGTGTCTGTATCGGTCTGTGTGTACGGTAGGGGGCACAGGTGGTGCATCAGCCAGTCATCTCGGTCATCTCGGTCAGTCGACCCGTGGCACCTGGGCCTGCCCCGTGACCTCCTGCCAGCGGGCGTTCGACACTTCACGTGGCTTCAAGGTGCACTTGGCCTGGCACAAGCGTCGTGGTGACGTCACCGCCACTTAGTAGCGAATGGCGGTTGTTGTTGTGTGTGTCAATCTGTGGCCATCTGTGTGTGTCTGTCTGTGTCTGTTAATCTGTGTCCATCTGTGTCTGTCTGTATCGGTCTGCGTCTCTGTTCCAATCTGTGTGTGTGTCTGTATCCATCTGTGTGTGTGTCAATCTGTGGCTATCTGTGTGTGTCCGTCTGTGTGTCAATCTGTGGCCATCTGTATGTGTCTGTGTGTCAATCTGTGGCCATCTGTGTGTGTCTGTATCGGTCTGCGTCTCTGTTCCAATTTGTGTGTGTGTATCCGTCTGTGTGTGTGTCAATCTGTGGCCATCTGTGTATGTGTCTGTATCCGTCTGTGTCTGTCATTCTGTGGCCATCTGTGTGTTTCGTTCAGTGGCCATCTGTGTGTGTCTGTCTGTATCGATCTGTGTCAATCTGTCTGTCAAACTGTGGCCATCTGTGTGTGTCCGTCTGTGTGTCAATCTGTGGCCATCTGTGTGTGTCTGTCTGTATCGGTCTGCGTCTCTGTTCCAATCTGTGTGTGTGTCTGTATCCGTCTGTGTGTGTGTCAATCTGTGGCTATCTGTGTGTGTCCGTCTGTGTGTCAATCTGTGACCATCTGTGTGTGTCTGTCTGTATCGGTCTGCGTCTCTGTTCCAATCTGTGTGTGTGTCTGTATCCGTCTGTGTGTGTGTCAATCTGTGGCCATCTGTGTGTTTCGTTCAGTGGCCATCTATGTGTGTCTGTCTGTATCGATCTGTGTCAATCTGTCTGTGTGTCAAACTGTGGCCATCTGTGTGTGTCCGTCTGTGTATGTGTGTCAATCTGTGGCCATCTGTATGTGTCTGTGTGTCAATCTGTGGCCATCTGTGTGTCTCTGTCTGTATTCGTCTGTGTGACAAGGCCGTAGCCATGGAGTCAACATTGGGGGGGACCAAATCTTCCAAGGGGTCTGGGGTCCCCCTCCCCCAGAAAAAAATCAATCTAAATTTGAAAACGAACTTCCTGCCATTTCCTGCCTAAAATATAAAAAAATCACTAACACATGGGATGGAATTTATTTATTTATTTTGTACAATAATGTATAATAGTGTATTGTATTACATTGCCCCGTTTTTTTCTTTTTTACCTTTTCTTGTTTCATTGTATGTAATGGCAGAGATTAGGGATTAATAAAGTACAACCATAAACCACTATAATATAAACAGAAATCTATTTTATAGCAATATATTGGGGGGGGGGCATTTTGAGCATATTTGAATATTGGGGGGGGGGTATGTCCCCCCCCCCCAATATATATTATAATTACGGCCTTGCTGTGTGACAATCTGTGGCCATCTGTGTCTGTATCCGTCTGTGTCTCTGGGTGTATGTCAATCTGTTTCCATCCATGTATGTGTGTCTGTGTCTTAGTATGTGTCTTAGTCTGTGTATCTTAGTCTGTGTCTCTGGGGTGTGTAAATCTGTGTCCATCTGTGTGTCTGTGTAACCTGGTGCGGTGTGTAGTAAACATCACCACTGGGGAGAGAAAGGCGGCCGGGCGTGGTGCTGGCCACCCACCCCCTCGTGTGCCATGGTGCCAGCCTTCATTGGCCGCTAATCGCTAACAGCAACTTACTTGCCTGTTAAGGTCATACGGGGGACTTTCACCTGCCCAGCCTCTCACCTGCCCAGCCTCTCACCTGCCCAGCCTCTCACCTGCCCAGCCTCTCACCTGCCCAGGCTCTCACCTGCCCAGCCTCTCACCTGTCCAGCCTCTCATCTGCCCAGGCTCGCCTGCCCAGCCTCTCACCTGTCCAGCCTCTCACCTGCACAGGCTCTCACCTGCCCAGCCTCTCACCTGCCCAGCCTCTCACCTGCCCAGGCTCTCACCTGCCCAGCCTCTCACCTGTCCAGCCTCTCACCTGCCCAGGCTCACCTGCCCAGCCTCTCACCTGCCCAGGCTCACCTGCCCAGCCTCTCACCTGCCCAGCCTCTCACCTGTCCAGCCTCTCACCTGCCCAGGCTCACCTGCCCAGCCTCTCACCTGTCCAGCCTCTCACCTGCCCAGCCTCTCACCTGTCCAGCCTCTCACCTGCACAGGCTCTCACCTGCCCAGCCTCTCACCTGTCCAGGCTCTCACCTGCCCAGCCTCTCACCTGCCCAGCCTCTCACCTGCCCAGCCTCTCACCTGTCCAGCCTCTCACCTGCCCAGGCTCTCATCTGCCCAGCCTCTCACCTGTCCAGCCTCTCACCTGTCCAGCCTCTCACCTGCCCAGGCTCTCACCTGCACAGCCTCTCACCTGTCCAGCCTCTCACCTGCCCAGGCTCTCACCTGCCCAGCCTCTCACCTGTCCAGCCTCTCACCTGCCCAGGCTCACCTGCCCAGCCTCTCACCTGTCCAGCCTCTCACCTGCCCAGCCTCTCACCTGCACAGCCTCTCACCTGTCCAGCCTCTCACCTGCACAGGCTCTCACCTGTCCAGCCTCTCACCTGCACAGACTGTCACCTGTCCAGCCTCTCACCTGCCCAGCCTCTCACCTGTCCAGCCTCTCACCTGCCCAGCCTCTCACCTGCCCAGGCTCTCACCTGCCCAGCCTCTCACCTGTCCAGCCTCTCACCTGCCCAGGCTCACCTGCCCAGCCTCTCACCTGTCCAGCCTCTCACCTGTCCAGCCTCTCACCTGCCCAGGCTCTCACCCGTGGGTGGAGGTTGAGGAGGAGCCGTACCCACTGGCTTTGCCAGGTAGAAGGTGGCACAGCAGCAGAGTGTGTGGACTAATCTCCATCTGTTCCATCTCACTCCCTTCTACCCGTGGGTGGCGGTTGAGGAGGAGCTGTACCGCCTAGCTCTGCCGGGAAAAAGCGGTACAGTAGCAGAGTGTGTGGACTAATCTCCATCTGTTCCGTCTGTTGTGGGGTGGCGCTACTCCATCGCATGCGTGGGTTTTTCTCCGGATGCTTCAGTTTCCACCCACGTATGAGCTCTCATGACTTGGCTGATAACACCTTATTATATAAAGGACCGCAGAGCTTGGGAAAATATTTTTGGCTCAACGCTGGACTGCTGCCTTCCCCGCTTCTGTTTGGTTCCTCACTACTCTATGTATGTGTGTACGTTGAAATTATTTTGCACCGTACCTTGCCAAAAGTAAACAATTTATTATTGTTACCAGGTAAGGCCCCAGCACTGAGCTATGTAGGAGCTCTTTTTCAGAAGCGACCTGGGCATCACAAATTATAGCAACTCATCAAAGTGGCTTATCATAGTATGACAATTTAGAGCAGCCAAATACTGTACTCTGAACGCGTGGTGATGTCGATTCAAAATATGGAGGGAAAAACCGGAGGACCTCGAGAAAAATCCACGCAATCATGGGGAGAGAGACACGCAAACTCCAAATATACAGATATCAGGGTCGGGATCGAACCCAAGACCTGTATACCAGCAGAGGTAGTTAACATCTCGCCACGACGCAGCCAACTGTGCTAATCGCAGGTGCGGGGAAAGGACAACAAACGAAACACAAAAAGCAGTTCTAAAGAAGTGAATTTGTCAATCAAGATGATGATTTAAAAGTGCATCATAGTTCCCAGTGGCTTCCTAATATCGGAAGGGAAGAGCGTTCCAGACGGCCACAGAAGAAGCGGATCTCAAAGCGCCGCGCAACAATGCGCCGCTGTTGCTACGAGGATGACGGTTGGAGAGTTTACATAACGACGGTTCATGCTCCTCAGATCATCAGCGAAGTGTAGCGGTTCACCCGTGAATGGATATCGTGCGGCGGCGCATCACACAATTTTTCATTTTATGATTGTTGCTTTGCCCTTGCGTGCCCCAGTGCCGACGCGGAACGGAACGGAGCGGAGATGAAGTTCTTCTGCCCGATCTGCAAGTGGCTCGTGGTCAACCTGCCCGCCCTGGACGACCACATGAAGCGGCACAAGGGGTGGACGGAGCCCGCTCTGTTCCGGTGCCCCCACTGCCCGTTCAAAACGTACAAGCTGAGCGTGTTCATTGGCCACCAGGCGACGCACGACGCGCGCGAGTCACACAAGTGCGCCGAGTGCGGCAAAGTGTTCATCGACGCCGAGGTCTTCCGCGAGCACCGGGCGGCGCACGCCGAGGAGATACCCTACATATGCGCCGACTGCGGCAAGATATTCGCCCGGTCGGACACCCTCGTTGCCCACCGGCGGGTCCACGAGGGTGGCAGGGCGTGTCGGTGCTCCGCGTGCGGCAAGGAGTTTGCAGACTCCAGGGCCCTTCACATTCACCAGAACGTCCACGGCCTGCCATCGCGACCCCCGTCCGGCGGCGAACCGGAGGGTGCCTCGGCTCAGACGTTTGATGCTCCCGCTCCCCGCGGAAACGGAGGCGGAGGAGGCGAACCAAGAAGACGGCGGACGTCCGGTGGCGGCGGTGGCGACCACTCTTTCTCCACCGGAGCGAGGCAGGCGAAGAGAAATGTGATGCCGCCGCCACGAAGCCGTTCAGCAGGCGCCCCATCTACGACCTCGCCACCACCAAGCGACGGAGCCAACCCCGCTGTCCCCCTCACCTCACCTCACATAAACACACCCGCACGCATTTCCCCCCCCCCATAGAGCTCCGAGGGGAGGTCACCTGGCCGACCGGTTTTAATCCGAGAAGCCCTTATCGGGATAACTTTCACGGTTTCCGGTGACCAGGGAATTGGACGACCTCCCCCGATGCTACTGCGCGGTGCTGCGACCGGCATTAAGATTGCAAGGTCGCAGCAAGGGGCCACTCGGCCACCGCGGGTGAAACGCACCACACACACCCCACACACGCACGTATCGACGGGGCCGGCAGAGGGGCATAAGCATTGTGCCCGTCAGGGCACGCGCCCTAACGGGCGCGCGCCCATTGTTAAAGAAAAACTGGGAGGGGGCGACGACAGGCGGAGCAGCATCCCTTTGATGTAGGGACGATAAAAAGGGGGCGAAAACGGGAGATCTCTCTCTTGCTCCAGGATCAGGCCACAAGACGCTCTCCAGCCCAGCGACCCGGATGTCCATGCGACGCATCGAGGTACACTGCGAGCACGGGATCAACGGACCTCCGTGGGCACCTAACCGTGAGTAAGAAGGTGCATTAGGATCATAAGCAGATAAATCGGGAATAGGCATGAAGGTATCAGCGTAGGCCAGCCTCGTCCATTCATACTGACTCAACAACCAGTCCCAGGTAGCAGACAATAAATCATTAATAGCTGATCGTGGCCTCGTGTGATCTCGTTGAGAAGTGTGAACGCATGTGGTGCTGCGTATACAGTGGCTCGCCTCGTGGGAGCGCTGCGCAGAGCGCTGCGCAGAGCGGCGCGAGAGTGGGTGTCGCGTGTGGAGCTGCGTGTGTGCGCGTACGTTCACTCCGTGGATGATACAGGTGCGCGATCATAACGTGAGTAGTCAGTGTTGAGTTGGAGAGCACAGAGCTGCGTGTGTGTGTGTGGGTGTGCATACGTTCGCTCCGTGTATGATACAGGTGCGCGATTGGTAACGTGGGTACTCGACGTGGAGACGAGTGCTGCACAGGGCGGTAGACGGGCACACGCTCGCAGCGTGCGAGAGCTGTACGTAACGGTGTATGGCGTTTGATTGATCATGCTGTGCGTACGTATGCTCGCAGCGGGGGAGCGCTGCGTGGGGCTGGATGAGTAGGGGCGTCGCGTTCGAATGCCGGCGACACCCTAGCGGGTATTAGGGCGGTGTGGCAACGCGAATGGAATAGGGGATGCGTGAGGGAGAGATCCCGGGGGCCAACGGCCCCCACATATTTGAGCAGCCAGGAGGGACCGCGGGGGCCAGCGGCCCCAACAGAAACGCCCCCCCCACCGCCCCCACCACCGCCCCCACCACCACCACCTCCTCCGGCTTTGAAACGCGGCCGGCGGCAGTGAAGGCGACGGCGGCGTCGTCGGCGGCGGCAACGACATAGAGGACGCTCCCCATCACCCACCCACCCCTACGCCCCCTCGTGTGGCCTTCGTGGCCGTGAATTTGGAGTTGGAATGAAACTCCGGCCGTTTTGATGGAACCACGGGAGAGAGGTTTGTATTTTAGTGCCATTTGTTGATGTCATAAATTCCTGACCCCGAGTCCCCCACCACCCCCCCCCCCTCCCCCGATCTGCCGCTGTGGCGAGATGTTAACCTCCCTCGCCTGGTATGAACTCAAATATTTTTGGTTATTGCTACTAGGTAAGGCCCCACTGAGCTATGTAGGAACTCTCTTTCAGAAGCGACCTGGGCAATCACAAATGATACCAGCTCAACATATCATCATCATCACCGTGTGGAAAAAAACAAGACCCAGAGAAAAATCGACGCGACCATGGGGAGAGAGACGCAGACTCCAAATATACAGCAGCATTGGGATCATCGCAGGTCGTGGGTTCGATCCCGACCCTGACGCCTGTTGTATATTTGGAGTTTGCATGTCTCTCGCTCTCTCCCCGTGGTCGCGTGGATTTTTCTCCGGGTCCTCCGGTTTTTCCCCTCCACATTGAGAATCAACATCACCACGCATGATGTGGACATGCATAGCTGCTGCTATACATTTCCACGTGATGATGATGTCAGCCACCTGGTTGCGCTGCTATCATTTGTGATGGCCCAGGTCACTTCTGAAAAAGAGCTTCTACATAGCTCAGTAGGGGCCTTACCTGGTAACAATAAAAAATAGTTTTTAAGTAATTTATTTACCTTTCCTATACTTTGCACTCGTATCGTGTTTTGTACTTTGTTGTTGTAACTTTGCGATCCCCCGTGCCCCTACTGGACATCTGTGACAAAGAGCTTCATAGCTCATCGGATTGCCCCTGGATGAGTAACGATTCTGACTCTGAAAGTTTATTAATTTCCCCTCTCGATTGTGAAGCGGGAAGATGAAGACGGATAATAACGTTCAGGTCTGAACAGATTTACCTACGTACGTTGAACTTCCCTTCGCACCGTACATAGCCGACCGTTGATAACACTGGTCAACACACTTATTCTGGCATAAGGTATTCCAACGGGTTTAAGGTTATTTTGGGGTGCTGATTCCAAATCTGGCATCAGTTTTTGTTTATCAAATCAGGTTTTTGAGATATCAAATAGTGCATTTTCAATAAAAACGGCAGAAGATAAATATTAAATGAATGTGGATATCTACATAAAATGATATTATAAACACACTATCCTAAAAATACAGCACCATATTTTAACACTAAAGCAGTCACTGACTCGCAACAACTTGCAACCATAAGTGACAGAGTTAATTTCGGGTAAAATCAATGTAAATGGGGTATGCCGATAGCATAAAATGAGATGTGATAGAGCAAATCTGTGATCAGATTTGGAATCAGCACCCTGAAATTAGTCTAAAACAGCTGCAAAAGTTGTTAACCAGTGTTATAGGAGGTTCGGGTGATGGGGAAGGACAACAAACTAAACACCACACCAACAAGCAGCAGCTTCCAAAGAAATTAGTTTGTCAATCTAGGCGATGACGCATAGCTCGCAGCGTTTTCCTAATATTGGAAAGAGAGCGTTCCAGACGGCCGCGGAAGCATATGGGAAAGTGTCGCGCAGCCATGATGCGGTGGCTGCTGGCTTCGATTCGACGGCTGAGCCCGAAGCCGCTTCTGCTGCCGCCACCACCGCCGCCGCAGCTGCTGTTGCTGCTGCTGCCGCTGCTGCTACTGCTACGAGTATGACCACCGGAGTGTCGCGTGGCGATGGTTTATAGCTCCTTGACGAGATCAGCAACGAGGGTATCGCGGTTTAGTTGTAGCCAAGCACTGTGTGACCATTGTAGAACCTTTCGATTTAAAGCTTTCGTGACTGCAGGGATTCATCTTCTTGGTTCTTTCGGTAAAGTCACGTAGAAGGGAAATAATAAAATAATAAAAATTTAACATAAAATAATTCTCACGACGTTTCGGCCACAACGCAAGCAGCCGTCCTCAGGTGAAGAACAGGTATGTCGGAAAGACAGCGTCTGAATGACAGACCTGTTCTTCACCTGAGGACGGCTGCTTGCGTTGTGGCCGAAACGTCGTGAGAATTATTTCATTATGTTTTATTTTTATTATTTCCCTTCTACGTGACTTTACCGAAAGAACCAAGAAGACATTGTAGAACCCTCTTCAATGGCTCCAAACACAAACACACACAAACACACCCTGTACACACACATATATACACCGTGTACACACACATATATACCCCGTGTACACACACACATATATATACCCTATACAGCGACTTCTTTACTTACAAATGAGTTATGTTCCAGAGGTAAGTTGCTTTGTTAGTAAGTCCCCACTTTACTCTTGTCAATTCCAAACGTGTTGTACGGCGTGTACACTAAACACGGGGAATGGCTTTGAAAGTTGTGTACTCTCCTGTAGATGCCTGTTCTGCAGATGGAGATGTCACTGGTCCTTCATGTTCTGCAGATGTAGATGACACTGGTCCTTCATGTTCTGCAGATGTAGATGCAACTGGTTCTTCATGTTCTGCAGACATAGTGCCAGTGGTTCTTCAAGTTCTTGAGATGTAGATGCCACTGGTTCTTTACGTTCTGCAGATGTAGATGCCACTAATTCTTCACGTTCTTCAGACGTAGATGACACTGGTTCTTTAAGTTCTGCAGATGTAGATGCTACTGGTTCTTCTCGTTCTACAGATGGCATGCCACTGGTTCTTCAGGTTCTGCAGATGTAGATGCCACCACCGCCATCTATTGAGCGGGCAGTTGAACTTACGACTCTCGGTCTGAACAGGCAACTGGACGCACCGGACCGGGTTTGTTCCAATCTCTGAAAGTTCGTAAGTCGAATGTTCATAAGTAGAGCAGTATCTGTTCTGTATATATTTGAGTAACAGTTACTTAAAACGCAAACACTTGAAACTGCACCGGCTTGCGGGGTTGGGGGAGGAGGTGCCAGATTTTCAAAAACATCGGACAATCACTAAATCGTCATCATTGTCTAAAATAACTTATTTTGCACATTATTGTTCGACATGTTTGTAGGTGTTGTTTTTTTCCGTGTTTTATATTCGTTTATTATATGAAGTTGGCATAAAGAAACAATACAAATAGACAAAAAGTTATCGCATTTACTGCACCATACTTAACACTCATCTCTCAGGCTCTGCATCATGGGGTGATGTATAGACGTGCAGTATTTTCATTTTAACACGTTGGTTTTCGCGACCAATATCCATGAGTTTTTTTTGTTAGATTGCGCAAATATAAATGTAGGTAATTTATTTGAAAGGCGCCTTCCACTGTCTCAAAGCGCCTTGTAAGATTAAGCTTAAGGAAAGGCCAAGAGAAGATGAGAGCTACGTCGAATAAACTGACTTAAGATATGGTTTCATCTACATTGTCGGTTAAACAAATTTTCCATGGTAGAGAATTCCACGACCAAGGCGCAGACACAGAAAATGCCTGCTCACCGCAGGAACACAGCCGGGAAGGAGGTACGAACAGAAGGGCAGAGGGATTTAGGAACGAAACAGGATTTCTCCACAAATATGGCTGTCGTCTGATGATGCTCGTTGTAATTACTGGCGAAACGTCGTAATCAGATTGTGAATGTGGATTTACTCTCCAACACACCCGTGTGGTGTACTAGTGTAGAGACAGTGCGTGTGTGGAGACAGTACGTCTGTGGAGACAGTGCAGGTGCAAAGACAGTGCGTGGACTAGTGGTCACGACCAGAAATTACAGGGTTGATAAATAATAGGGGGCGAGTTGTCACAGGGGGAATCGCCAGGGAAGTTCGGGAACGGGGCCATGGCCAGGGGCGGAGTCAGGGCCACGCCAAGCATAAAAGGAGGCGACGAGCAAGGTTCGGGGCTGCCGTGGGATCGGGGTCATCGCTGTCTTCGCGTCGCCGCTGTCTTCACATCGTCGCTATCTTCGCGTCGTTGGTGTCTTCGCGTCGTCGCGAGTTGTGTGTCATCCCTGTCCCAAGTGATCTGCGTGTCATCCCTGGCCAAGTTATCTGCGTGAAGCGCCTGATCAAAATAAAGAAAGCCCTCTACTTATATTACTTATATGCTTATATGTCTATATGTCTCTGGTTCTGTGTTTTATCTTTCTCTCAAATTTAGCATTCTCAGGAAGAACGTAATCAACCAGGTAGGGTGTTGACTGTTATGTTATCCGACTCTCTGTTGTATTACATTACATTTATAAGTATACTAGATTTGTGTTTCTATTTCATTTATACCTGATGATGATTGCTTGTGTTGCAATCGAAACGTCGTATGCTAGTATTTAATTTATTATTTTATCTTTATACGTGACTTTACCGAAAGAACCAAAGAGTAATTCCTGCAGTCACGAAAGCTCCAAATTAAGTTTAAAGCCCTTTACAGTTCGTGTCGCCCGAGAATCATACAAACTGGTGTCAGAAGTGGGGTAATTGAAATGTCGAGGCCCGTATTGATTTAAAAAATTCTGGCGGTGCCTTGCCTCTTGGGTACAGATTTTTTTAGCAGGATGCCCCTAAAGATTCTGACAGACCAAGGATGTGTCGAGATGCCGTCAGGGCAAAGATTGTTCTTTTTGGATTCCCCATGTAAAAATACTGTGGCGAACGTTACAGTTCAGGCCTTGGCAAAGGAATCAATAGATTCCGCCAGGCACGCAAATGTTGGTCCCTTTGCGCTACCGCAGCTTCAATCAGCTGACGCCGAGGCGGGAGTCCTCTTTACACCGTCCAACACAGCGACCCGAGGGCTTACGCTGGTGGGTGTGCAGACAATCCTTCGGATGAACCAAGAGCCATTTCTACAGGTCTTGAATGTATGTGTGGGAACAGTGTTAGCTCACGCGATGCCTCCATGTTTTTAGGCTATTATCTCTGCTGCAGGGAGTGGAACAGAGAGCCGAGTCAGATGGGACATGGGCAGATAAATTGTGTGGGAAATCCTGATTTATCCCAGGCGCAACGGAACGGATTGCGATCTTTGCTAAGGTAATTTTCCGACATTTTCAGTAAGAGCAAATTTGACATTGGTCGTACTTCGTTGCTGAAACACCATATTGATACGGGCGATGCAGCTCCTATTCGACAGAACTCATATCGTTTGAGTCCTGTAGAAAAGGAACATGTACAGCAGGCGTTGGAGGAAATGTTGGCGGCTGATATAATTTCACTATCAACCAGCCCTTGGGGAGTCCCTGTGGTGTTGGTGAAAAAACCAGACGGAAGTTTAAGGTTTGCTTCGACTTTCGTAAATTGAACAAAGTCTCAGTGGCAGACGCTGATCTGCTTCCACGTATGGATGATTCCCTGGACGTGTTGTCGGGCGCTCGGATTCTTTTCAACATTGGACCTGTTGGGGTTTTGGCAACTACCCCTGGATGAGTCTTCTCGAACATAAACTGCATTTCGAACGCCTCAGGGATTCTACCAAATTTGTCTCCCAATAGGATTGCATTCAGCGCCTGCCATATTCCAGAGACTTATGGAATTGGTCCTGGCGGGACTGCAATGGGACTCCTGCCTGATTTACTTAGATGATATCACTGTGTTTGCTCGCACATTTGAGGAGCATTTGCAAAGGTTGCGTGCTCTAGGGTACGGTCGGCTAATCTCAAATTAAAGCAAGCCCTCTACAGTTTGTGTCGTCTGAGAGACATTACACTAGTAACGAATTGGCATGTTCTGTTTACTTGACAAACCTTACTAATGTGCTTTCGGGTGGTGGTGGGTTTAACGACATTCATATTTAAGCGATCTAACCCATAAAAACCTCAATTCTAGATAGTATTTTTACGCACTTTTATTTAACTCACTCTGTCTGTTGTCGTATCCTCAAATCTTGTAACTAAATTTTAATCCACTTCCCAATGTGGTATAGACTGCAAACTTCGTATACTTATGTCTTACTGGTGACAATACCATATTCTATCGTAAAAATATTTTTTTAAACCATCCTTTTTATATGTTATGTTTCGGCTTGAGTCTAATTGTCCACGCTCAACTAATGTTGGCTGTAAATCACCACGGTCCCTTACGTTATGGCAAGCTTCGGGGCCACTTCCTGAAGTCATGGAGTTTTGCCATTACGAGTATGGTACATTTCATTAAAGCGTGTTTTTAAAAACAGTATTTTAAAATATTACTTATTTATTAATTTGTATGTATGTATGTATTGCTCCTGCACTGTTTGTTTTGCACGCCACAGTGCCGCCACTGATGATAGGCCACTTCGTTGATGGCCAGGTCGCTTCTGAAAAAGAGCTACGTGGCTCAGTGGTGGGCCTTACCTGGTCAAATAAAACAAAGAGTCTACGTAGTTTTCACTTCACGTGTATCTGTTCTCAGAGCAAAAAATATTGCCTCCACGTTGTGTACCTTCACAGTCGTGCAGACACGCTCGTGCTTTCGAACGGCCAATGTGTCGCGCGGCATTTTCTCAACATTTATTTTTCTCTCTGTCAGCTTCTCGAGTGTTTAATCTCCGCTCCACGAGACCTGCCCCCTGTGTAGTACACATCCTCCACCCGTGCCACCAAATTAACAAAGGTCCCAGTCGAGGACTCACTCTCACTCGACATGCTTGCTTGGAGCCTCCTCCTTCACTCTTTCCACGTAGACCTCAACATCCGTTCCCAAAGCAGAGACTCGGTCTCCCGTGTGCCAACTTAACCCCAGCCGCGTCTGACAGCCGGGGCTTTCTTCCTGTTCCTGCTTCACGATCGAGAGGGGAACTGAAGAATCCTCCCCCCTGCCATGTTCCACCTTCACCCCTGGCCACATCTCGACGCTGGCAATCTCTCCTCGCTCCCGCTTCATGATCGGTAGGGAGGCAGAAGGATCTTCACCGTTGCATTCTACCTTCACCTCTGGCCACGTCTCGGAGCTGGCGATCTCTCCGCGCTCCCGCTTCACGATCGGCAGGGAGGCAGTAGGATCTTCACCGTCGAATTCCACCTTCACCCCTGACCACGTCTCGAAGCTGGCAATCCCTCTGCGCTCCCGCTTCATGTTCGGTAGGGAGGCGGGAGGATCTTCACCGTCGCATTCTACCTTAACCCCCAGCCACGTCTCGAAGCTGAGGGTCTCTCCACGTTCTGATGTTAGCGATGCCGAGGGGGTCGCCGAGGGGGTTGCCGAGGGGGTCGCCGAGGGGGTCGCCGCGGGACCCTCACCCCCGAGGCTCGCCACGACCTCCCCAGCGGCAGTCGCGCCCTCGTGACGCCCGGCCCTCCCACGGGTGCAGCGGCGGAGGAGGGGAGGACTGGCTGGCAGCGTCGACGCGCTCGAGCCCGCGCGGACCTGCCGGCGTGACCGGAGGCTCCCCGACCCGGAGGAGGCTTTCCCGCCCGCGTGCGTCCTCCAGTGCACGCGGAGGGTGCCCAATTGCGTGAACGAGCTGCCGCACACGTCACACGCGTACGGCTTCTCGCCCGTGTGGGTGCGCTTGTGGATGCACAGGTTGCCCGACTGGGCGAAGCACTTGCCGCACGTGGAGCACTTGTAGGGCTTCTCGCCCGTGTGGGTCCTCGCGTGTATGACGAGGACTCTTGACTGTGCGAATCGCTTCCCGCATGCCGCGCATCCGTAGGGCTTCTCGCCCGCGTGGGTCTTCTCGTGGTTGAAGAGCGTCCCCGGCTGGTTGAATGCCTTGCCACACGTGGCGCACCTGTACGGCTTCTCGCTCGTGTGGATCCTCTGGTGGTTGAGGAGGTGGTGCGACTGAGTGAAATCCTCTCCACAGACATTGCAGCAGTAGGGCCTCTCGTCTGCGCGGATCCTCCCGTCCGGTGAGACGTCTCCTAGCGGTGGGGCGAATGCCTTCCCGCGTCGCGCCCGCTTCATGTGCACGCTCTGATGGGAGCAGAAGTCTCCCGAATTTGCAAAAACTTCATCGCACATCCAGCACTTGTACAGCTTCTCGTCGGCGTGGCTCCTCTGGTGGCCGATCAGAGTGGCTGCTTTGTCCGTGCTGTACGGGCAGTGGGGGCACTGGTACAGCACGGACTCGGTCAGGCCCCTGTGCTGCTTCATGTGGTCCTCCAGGGCGGGCAAGCTGATCACCACCCAGTTGCAGACCGGGCAGTAGATCTTCATCTCTCCTCCCTCGTTCATGGTTCCTGTCTTGGCACTGGGGCAAAGAGTGAGGCACACGAAAGAAAATGAATCTCCCTCGCCCCACCCCTGTGAAGTATCGCAAACAAGGCGTGAAGCTAGAAACCACGGACACCGGTTGCTAACCGTCGAAAAAAGAAAGTGGTTGTCGCTGCGTCGCGTGGCGCTTTCAGATGCTGCTGCTGCTTGTGGCGGACGTCTGGAACGCTCTTCCTCTCCGGTATCAGAAAGCCATTGGGAGCTACGATGCACTTTTAAATCATCATCTAGATTCTAGATTGACAAACTAATTCCTTTAGAATTGCTGCTTGTTGTTGTGTTTAATTTGTAGTCCTTCCCCCGCACCTCTGATTAGCGCGGTTGGCTACTTGTTCTGTTATTCTTGCTGCCTTGCCCAATCTTGATAAATCGAACTTAAACAATTAATTTCCATTTTGCGACTTGCCCTACTTTTGTTCTATTTTGCACTCCTATCGTTTGTTTGTGTGTATCGTGTTTGTGTGTATTGTGTGTTTGTGTGTATGGTGTGTTTGCCGTTGAAAATCACTGACTCCCCATGCCCATACTGGACATCTGTAGAAAAGAGCTTTATAGCTCATCTGATTCCTCCTGCAGTCTAAATAAAGATTCTGATTCTGAGATGACTGGCAGATCCACCACCTATGGCCCCCACTGTGCAAACTTGCTGTGTTTAAGTCGCCTGGCGCTCTGCTCGTTGTTGTGAGTGTCGCTCCTCTGCCCTCTGTTGTTGCTGGAGGGCGACTGCCTCCAACTGCCCAGTAGCAGCGTCCTTAATGAACCTCCTCCTCCACAGAGGCCGATCTTGACACCGCTGGTACCAGTCGTCGGCAAGTCCACTCAGCTCCACATCCTCCCGTACCGCATCAGCGCCATCTCATCTCCAGCCCATACCGCGCCCTTCTAGCCCCCCTCTATCCGGCCAAACAGAAGCTGCTTGGGCGTACGGTGGCTAGGCATGCGGGCTACATGACCCGGCCAACGTAGCCTTGGAGGAGCTCGCCGATGATAGGGACCCTGTCCAGATCCTTCAAGGATTCGTGAGTTCCTCACACTGCGACTCAGCCTACAGTTTAAACCCCCGATGGATCGTAGGCAGGGTCGGCCTGCAGGTTGCAAACCGGCGCAGACACAACAACAACAACAACAAGAACCGCCATTCGCCACAATTTGGCGGTGACATCACCACGGCGCTTGTGCCAGGCTAGGTGCACTTTGAGGCCGTCACGTGAAGTATCCATGCCTCGCTGCTGGCAGGAGGTCACAGGACAGAGACGCAGACACGAAAATGTAAAAAGATCCCTCGTATAGATTTTGTCTTAAAACTTTCGTGACCGCAGGAATTCACATTTTTTTGTTCTTTCGGTAAAGTCACGTAGATAGAAAATACAAATAAAATAAAGTAAGTATTTTAAAAAACTTATTTAAAACACGCTTTTATGAAGTAATGGAAGAAATCCACGACTCCAGGAAGTGGCCCTGACCAATTACAGCCAACGTCAGTTGAGCGTGGATAATTAGAGCCAAGCCGAAACATAACATATAAAAAATGATATTTTTAAAAATGTTTATTTTTTATGATAAAATATAGTATTGTCATCAGTATGACATAATTATTCCAAGTTTGCAGTCGATGCCACATTGGGAAGTGGGTTAAAATGTAGTTACACAATTTGGGGATACGACAACAACAGACAGAGTGAGTTAAATGAAAGAGTGTAAAATAGTATTTAAAAATATTTTTTTTAAACACGCGTTCATGAAATATACCGTACTAGTAATGGAAGAACTCCACAACTCCAGGAGGTGGCCCCGAAGCTTGCCACAACGTAAGGGACCGTGGCCAATTACAGCCAACGTCAGTTGAGCGTGGACAATTAGACCCAAGCCGAAACATAACATTTTAAAATGAATGTTTAAACATACTTTTTTTTTAATAGAATATAGTATTGTCATCAGTATGACATCAGTATACCAAGTTTGCAGTCGATACCACATTGGGAAGTGGGATAAAATTGAGTTACAAGATTTGAGGATATGACAACAGACAATATTTTATGATTTTATTTTTATATTTTTTATATTTTTACTATTTCCCTTCTACGTGACTTTACGGAAAGAACCAATAATATATTCTCTGTCTATTGTTTTATATGTTTATTATTTCCCTTCTACATGACTTTACCGAAAGAACCAAGAATATGAATCTCTGCAGTAACGAAAGCTTTAAATCAAAAATACAGAAAAGCGTTAATAAAGGGCGTGTAAAATAAAATAAAAACCCACGACGTTTCGATCGCAACACAAGCAGCCTTCATCAGGCGGCGAGAAAAGATGACCGCTTGTGTTTTAATTATTAAAAATTGTATTTAATTTTTTATTTTCTATCGACCGAAATAACCAAAGAATATCCCCCGTGTAGCCTTGCCAGACTGTAGGGGCAAGTGCTGTTAGCGATGTTTACCACACACACAGCACCAGCCACACATTTGAGGCCGAGTCGACCTAGGGGAGGCCCAGGACCGGTTCAGATAATCGTCACCGGCGGTGTTGGCCGTGAGCGGGAATCGAACTCGGGTCGCCGGGTTCGTAGCGCTAACCGCTGCACCACCGCTCCCCACAGGAGCAAGCGCGCACACAAAGATAAAGATGCCCCAGGTAGCCTCACACAGGCTACAGTTGCAAGTGCTGCTGTTAGTAGCGAGTAGCAGTACCTATGAAGGGGGTCGGTATCCAGCACCACGCCCGGCCGCCTTTGTCTCTCCCCCAGTGGCGATGTTGAACTTTACAACGCTACACGGAGGCCTCGACTCTCTGTCTCTGTGCGTGACGTCATTCACGGTGTCCACAGCACCCCCCCCTGGCGTTGGTGACATGACGTCACGCAACCTGCAGTCGCGAGCAAATGACGTCATCCCCATCGTATTAAGGACACACCCCTCCGCCGCACAGGACCGACGACGTCACGTGCCGAGTAGGGGGGTGGCGTCACTCGCGTCTCCCAGCGGCCCGCCACTAGTGGCGTGACGTCACGCTCGCGGCGAGATTGACGACACGACGTCAGACCGGCGCGCGCCTGCCAGGGTGGGGGGGGGGGTGTAGGGTTACGTCACGAAGGGGCTGGATGCGAGTGACGTCACCGCTACAAAGACAAAGATCCCCCTACCCGTACCCTGAGCGACGGTGACGTCACCGCGGCGCCCGTGCCCAGGTGCACTTCGAGCCCGATAGATTACGTCATATTACCGTCTCCAGCTGAACCCGCCCCCATCCATCCCGAGCGTGACGTCACCCAGCCATCTTCGGGCGCGATGACGTCACGCGCGCGGTGGTGCTGCGAGTGAGTGACGTCACCCGTTCCTTGTGCGAGACTCGCTGCGGTGAGCGGTGGCGAGGAATCTCATCATCATCATCACGGTGACTAGGAGATGTTAACTACCTCGCCTGGTGTGCAGGAGGTCGTGGGTTCGATCCTGACCATGACAACGCCTGCTGCTGCTGTATATATGAAGTTTGCGTGTCTCTCATCATCATCACGTTGACTAGGAGATGTTGACTACCTCGCCTGGTGTGCAGGAGGTCGTGGGTCCTATCCCGACCCTGACCATGCCTGCTGCTGTATATTTGTAGTTTGCGTGTCTCATCATCATCATCATGGTGACTAGGAGATGTTGACTACCTCGCCTGGTATACAGGAGGTCGTGGGATCGATCCAGACCCTAACGCCTGCTGCTGTATATATGAAGTTTGCGTGTCTCTCATCATCATCACGGTGGCTAGGGGATGTTGACTACCTCGCCTGGTGTACAGGAGGTCGTGGCTTCGATCCTGACCCTGACAACGCCTGCTGCTGTATATTTGGAGTCTGCGTCTCTCTCTCATCATCATCATCATCACGGTGACTAGGAGATGTTGACTACCTCGCCTGGTATGGAGGAGGTTGTGGATTTGATCCCACCCCTGACGCCTGCTGCTGCTGTATATTTGGAGTTTTACATGTATCTCACCGTGGTCAGCGTGGATTTATCTCCGGGTCCTCTGGTTTTTTTCCCCCTCCACGTTCAGAGAGTATTTGGCGGAAAAATAAATGTTCGCAGGATAAGCCACTTCGTCAATGGGCTGTCATCTGCGACGGCCGCAGGCGCTTGTGAGAAAGAGCTACCCCATAGCTGGGGCCTTGCACCTGGTAACAAGGGAGCATCCTAGATTTGAATTTTTCGTGACTGCAAGGATCCATACTCTTTGGTTCTTTCGGTAAAGTCATGTCGGTGAAAAAAGAAAAATAAGAATACAAATTAAAATTCGATTTTTTCTATTTTTATTATTTTTTGTTGAAATTTTTTCACCTACGTGACTTTACTAAAAGAACCAAAGAGTAAGGGAACATATTCTTTGGTTTTTTCGGTAAAATCACGTAGGTAATTTTTGTTTTAATTAATAAAAATAAAATAAAAATCACGACGTTTCGGAGGCAACACAAGCTTCCGTATTCAGGTGGAACCGTCACAGCACGATAGATGTATCAAATAAGATACAGCGTAGCGCTAACGATTGTGTCAAATGTGAAGATGTCGAACATGTAAAAGGAAGGAATTTCCGCGTGCCTCCCTGCGTGCCCCAGTGCCGACGCGGACGGACGGACGGAGATATGAAGATCTTCTGCCCGATCTGCAAGTGGCTCGTGGTCAGCCTACCTGCCCTGGACGACCACATGAAGCGGCACAGGGGGTGGACGGAGCCCGCTCTGTTCCAGTGCCCCCACTGCCCGTTCAACACGGACAAGCTAAACGTCTTCATCGGCCACCAGGCGACGCACGACGCGCGCGAGTCGCACAAGTGCTCCGAGTGCGGCAAGGTGTTCATCGACACCGAGGTCTTCCGCGAGCACCGGGCGGCGCACGCCCGGGAGAAGCCCTACAAGTGCACGATGTGCGAACTTGCGTTCAACCGCTCGGAGGATCTTCACGAGCACCAAAAGACTCACACCGGCGGCAAGCCCTACCACTGCACCGTCTGCGGGATGGAGTTCACGCGCTCGGAGCACCTCCGCAACCACCAGAGGATCCACACGGGCGAGAAGCCCTACGGGTGCGCCACGTGCGGAAAACGGTTCGCTCGCTCGGGGGCGCTTGTCATTCACAACAGGATCCACACGGGCGAGAAGCCGTACGTGTGCGCTGCGTGCGGCAAGGCGTTCACCGAGTCGGGGGCCCTGAGCGTGCACAGGAGGACCCACACGGGCGAGAGACCCTACAGGTGCACGGTGTGCGCGAAGGCGTTCGCAGATCCGGGGACCCTCTCCACGCACAGCAGGATCCACACGGGCGAGAGGCCGTACGCATGCGCCGAGTGCGGCAAGGCGTTCGCTCGCTCCGACACGCTCGTCAACCACAAGAGGGTCCACACGGGAGAGAGGCCGTACACGTGCGCCGTGTGCTGGAAGGCCTTCGCCGAATCGGGCGCGCTGAGCGCCCACAAGAAGATCCACGCGAGGGAGAGCGCCTGCGACTGCGGTGAGGCGTCGACGCCGTCGGGCGGCTGCCCCGCCGCCGGAAGCGCGGACGCGGCGGGCGGAGGGAGCGTGACGAGGAGGAAGCGTCGCGAGTGCATCGCGCGCAAGGGGGCGACGGCCGCCCTAGTGGAGCCGCCTGACTCTGGGGGTGAGCGTGCGACTTTCCCCGGAGAGGCGGCGGCGAGCCCTCCTCCTCTTCCTGCGCCCGCCGCGTCGGAAGAAGAATGCCGGGAAAAGCCCGCCGGCTTCGTCGGGACGCGCCCGCGGGTAATGAAGGCGGAGAGCAGAGGCGGAGACGCGTCCTCGGCGAAGGTGAAGGAGGAACGGGAAGGGAACGTCGGAGGCTTCGAGGCGTGGCCGGGGGTGAAGGTGGAGCCCGGTGGCGAGGTTGTTCCGTGCCGTCCCCCCTCCCTGCCGATCGTGAAGCGGGAGCCTGAGGATTGCCACGGGAGCGAGACGGAGCCGCGGGTAAAGTTGGAACACGGAGCTCAGGACTCCTCCGTCTCCCTGTTGAGTGTGAAGCAGGAACCGGAGGAAATCCTCAGTTGAGACTCGGCTGAGGGGAAGGGGTCAAGTTAGAACTTGGAGCTCAAGATTGCTCGGTCTCCCTGTCGGTCGCGAAACGGGAACTGGAAGGATGAGGCCCTCGTTTGAGAAGCGATGTCGAGGTCGATGCGAACGACGTGGAGATGGGAGGAAGACGCCGGACAGCCATGGACCGCCGTTGGCGTGGAAGTATCGCTAAAGAATGGAGTCGAGACAAGAGGGTGGAGGGTGGATCACGTGGAGCAGAGGACAGACCCATTTCGATCTGTGCAGAAGCACCAGGAATGTGAGTGTGCGTGTCCGTGTGTGTATGGGGAGCGGTGGTGCAGCGGTTAGCACTACGCTGTGCTAAGAACTCGGCGACCCGAGTTCGATTCCCGCTCACGGCCAACACTGGGGACGATTATCTGAGCCTCCCCTAGGTCGCATGAAATGAGTACCTGGTGCGATGTGTAATCATTGTCGCTGAGGAGACAAAGGCGGCCGGGCGTGGTTGCTGGCCTTCATAGGTGCTGGCTAATGGCACTTGTCCCAACAGTCTGTTACGGGCTATACGGGGGATCTTTGTATTTTTATCGTTCTAACCATACGTAGCCAACCGTGCTTATTGGAGGTGCGATGTGTAGCGCGGCAGTTTATTTAAAAATAATTTGGCCTCCGCGGCCGATGCAAACATTTCCACATGGGACTGCCCAGCCACCCCTGGTGACAAAAACGCATTCAATTTTCTCTCTCTTGACCTCTCGACCTCTAAACACCACATATACTAAAATAATTCTTATTACCGGAACATTTGTCTGTCTTTTTTTAAACTAAGATATCGGGGAGGGGGGAGGGTGTTTTTAAGAGGGGTGGCCCCGTTTTGATTTTAGGGTATAGTTTTAGTTTTAATCACAGGGGGTAGTTTACTTAACAACTTCATTTCAACGAAATGTAAGTTACAAAAATTTGAATGCATTTCTGAAACAAAATTGGACCAATACAGGAGAAATCTCTCTGAGCACAAGGTAAGATTTTTGTTGTAGGTACAGTAAATATTTATTAAGACTGTTAAGTGATTTGGCCGTTAAGCAACTATAGGAAATGCACGTCAAAATCTTAATCCGTTACGACAGGACCTAAAGTTAACCCTTTTTCACCCCAAAAAACGTACTTATGCAATATTTGAACGGTGGATATTAATACGTAAAGATACTACCAAAATCATGGGGACCTCCTTTGCCAGTGTAACGGGTTCCGGAGACACTTGTAGAGGTAACTTCTTTATTACGATTCAACAGCACTCCAACAGTCCAACACTCCAACACTCCAACTCTCCAACTCTCCAACAGTCCTGATACTCTGTTACAGCCTAGGTTCACAGCCTAGGTACACAACCTAGATACTCTACTCTGGCTACGCTCTGGAACTCGCCCTCACAAGGTCGTAGAGTCGGGAGTTCCAGAGTCCCACCACTGGCTCTCACAGCGTCCCAGGGTCCTCCGATGGCTGGTCTTGGGTCTTGGGTCTTGAGCTACGACTGGCCCTGATCGTCCAGGGAGCTCCCCTTTTATGCCCAGTCCCCAACGAGGGGTGGGGCCGTGTGCGCCCCCAGATATCCCACAGAGCACACACAGCCCCCCCCTTTGGCGGCGCCAAGGGAATTAAGCGCCTGGGAACCCAACGCCTGATGCCAAGAGGCTTAAGTGTCTGACCCGCCTGGGAACCCACGCCTGGCGCCAAGAGGCGCCAGGCGTGGGCCCCCAGCAGCCCCTCCCTTCTTATGTCACTACACCAGTATCAAAATATGAGAGTAGGTTTTCCCCTTTTTCTGGCAACAAAACAGCTGTGTTAAGATGTTAAAACACCAAACTGAAACCTTCTACAAAAAATCATGTCTGCATTGACCACAATACTTGTGGTCAGAATGCAAACAAAAACCGTACTTTGATAACACTGGTCAACACACTTTTTCTGGCATAAGGAATTCCAACGGATTTAAGGTAATTTTGGGGTGCTGATTCCAAATCTGGCATCAGTTTTCGTCTATCTTTGCATACTGACCACGAGTATTGTGGTTAATGCAGACATGATGCCTTGTAAAAGGTTTCAGTTTGGCGTTTTAACATCTTAACACAGCTGTTTTGTTGCCAGAAAAAAGGGGAAAACCTATTCTCATACTACCAATAGTATGAACACATAACGTTAAAAAAAACGTGGTTAATGCATTAATGAATATTTACTGTACCTACAACAGCCCGTCGTTAACAGGGGAATGGTCGGTAAGCGAACACATTGAGCTCTATGACTATTGAGGCACTACACTACACTATACACTACTATACACTACACTATACACTACACATTGAGCTCTATTGAGGCACTACACTACACAACACAGACGAGACAAGATGGATATCGAGACGGAGACAAGACGAAGATAATGGCGGAGAAGAAGACGGAGATAAGACAAAGGCAAGATAAAGACGACGGAGACAAGATAGAGACAGAAACAAGATGGCGACGGAGACTAGTCTTCCATGGCGGCAGCAGCAGCAACGTCACAGCGAGTAGTGACGTGGCTATGCCGTGCAGCAGGAATCCCGCGAGCTACAGAGGTGGAGCGCAACTGGGCGGGGCTCTGGGCAGGCTCTCTGTGTGCGGCTTTAGCGGTGGGGGGTGGGGGAAGGTTTTTGCTGTCCAGGCACCGAAAGAAAAAAATAAGTGATATTAAAAAAAACTTTTTTAAAAACACGCTTTAATGAAATGTACCGTACTCGTAATGAAAGAACTCCACGACTCCATGAAGTGGCCCCGAAGTTTGCCGTAACGTAAGGGGCCGTGGTGATTTAACAGGCAACGTCAGTTTACCGTGGACAATTAGAGCCAAGCTGAAACATAAAATTTCACAAATAATATTTTAAAATCTTTTTTACATTTTTCTGATCGAATATGTCATCAGTAACAGGACCCTGCGGGGTGGGCTGGTAGGAACGAACAATTGAATGGCTATAATAAAATGAAATGGCAAAAAATGGCCGCCAATAAGTGGATGCCCCGTGGCCCCGCCCTCCACCCGCGTAACCCCGCCCAGGCCACCCGTGGCCCCGCCCCATCTCCGTGTCCCCGCCCCCAGCTCGTTGCTCCATCCCTTACCGCCGTAACCCCGCCCCAACCCCGCGTAGCCCCGCCCTCCACCTCGTGCTCACGCCCCCTGCCGCCGTTGCCCCGCCCAGCCCCGCCCCCTGCAGCTGTAGCCCCGCCCAATACACCCCTAGCGGGGGAGAGATTCCCAGGCCTGGATCTAGGCTGGAGAGCCACCGACGAGGGGGGGGGGGGGGTAGGGAGTTGTTTTTAATGTAAAAGCTTTAAATGTAAATGTTTCTATTAAAAAAACATCCGGGAATGTAACATTGCTAAACATTAACTCCCTTTCACACACGCGGGGGAACTATACGAAGGGAGAGTTTGAGGCCTAGTTCTAGGCTTTAGGCCTAGCTGTAGGCTTTAGGCTGCTGTGAGTTAAATTTTAACTTACAAGTTTTAATTAAAAGCTATCTCAGGGAATTATAAGGGAATGTTGCACTTGTTTAGGCAGGAAAGCCTCATTAATTTAAACGTTTTAATTAAAAGCTATCTGAGGGAATTATAAGGGAATGTTACACTTGTTTAGCCAGGAAATCGTCACTGAGTCTAAAGGTTTTTGTAGGGTCATGCCAAGTGTTTGCAATAGGGGGCGATGTTGCTACACAGACGGACGGAAGAACGGACGGACGATATAATCTACTAGCATAAGTACCCGGCGTTGCCTGGGTGAAAAATATATTTCTTAATAACCTTACATATATACACAGATGGGCTGCTACCCCTGCCCCCCCAGCCACGATCTCGGCCGCTGTGCAGTAATATGTACGGCCTATAGTGTGGTGGGGTGTCGAGGCCTAGTACCGTGTAGAGCCTCCGGCCTCGCCTAAATTGCCCACCCGGCTGAGGCTGGGTACGGGTGCCGTTCCCCCCCCCCCCCCGCGCTACAATAATATTGTCTAATCGCTATAATTTTATTATCTACCGACCCTATAATAGTAATTGCACACATTGGCGTGGGGGGGGGGAGTAAAGAGGACGTGAAACTTTGATGAATTTACCTCAGAGTCGCGTGTTAATACATGCGCATATTTTTAACGGGAATTAAAAATGGCGTTCACCCCGCAGCGAATGCGTCGCTACCCGTTGCCAGGGGCAACCGCCGTGGAAAACCAAACGGACCAATCGTGTCTTGCAAATCCCTCACATTTCGTCCAATGAAACTGCGTATGGTCCGGCGACACACAGACAGACAGACAGATTTGCGATTTTATATATATAGACTAGCAGAAGTACCCGGCGTTGCCCGGGTGAAAAATATATTTCTTAATAATCTTACATATATACACAGATGGGCTGCTACCCCTGCCTCCCCCCCCCCCAGCCACGATCTCCTCGGCCGCTGTGCAGTAATATGTACGGCCTATAGTGTGGTGGGGTGTCGAGGCCTAGTCCCGTGCAGAGCCGCCGGCCTCGCCTAGATTGCCCACCCGGCTGAGGCTGGGTACCGGGGCCGTTACCCCCCCCCCCCCCCCGCGCTACAATAATACTGTCTAATCGCTATAATTTTATTATCTACCGACCCTATAATAGTAATTGCACACATTGGGGTGGCGGGGGAGTGAAGAGGACGTGAAACTTTGATGAATTTACCTCAGAGTCGCGTGGTGGGTGTCGAGGCCTAGTACCGTGCAGAGCCTCCGGCCTCGCCTAAATTGCCCACCCGGCTGAGGCTGGGTACCGGGGCCGTTACCCCCCCCCCCCCCGCGCTACAATAATACTGTCTAATCGCTATAATTTTATTATCTACCGACCCTATAATAGTAATTGCACACATTGGGGTGGCGGGGGAGTGAAAGAGGACGTGAAACTTTGATGAATTTACCTCAGAGTCGCGTGGTGGGTGTCGAGGCCTAGTACCGTGCAGAGCCTCCGGCCTCGCCTAAATTGCCCACCCGGCTGAGGCTGGGTACGGGTGCCGTTCCTCCCCCCCCCCCCCCGCGCTACAATAATACTGTCTAATCCAGCGGTCGGGAACCTATGGCTCGCGAGCCATATATGGCTCTTCCAGTGACGGAATATGGCTCCCAGACAATTTTGAGTTGAAAAAATAACAAAAATCAGTTTGGAACTGATTTTAAAATACTTGTGATATTGCTTAATAATACTGTGTCATTTTAAAGTAAACAGAAATTAGTTTTGAAGATAAATTTCACTTGTATAATACTGTGTCATATTAAAGTAAACAGAAATTAGTTTTGAAGATAAATTTCACGGGTCACGCCTGCATGAAGCTCAACCTCACCACGTATGAACCGGAATACAAGGCCATCAGCAAAACCATGCAGCACCAGAAGTCGCATTAAAAATAAGACATATTTAATTTATTATACGTTAAAAATTCTATATGGCTCTCAATGAAATATATTTAGAAATATTTGGCTTTTATGGCTCTCCCAGGAAAAAAGGTTCCCGACCCCTGGTCTAATCGCTATAATTTTATAATCTACCGACCGTATAATAGTAATTGCACACATTGTGGTGGGGGGGAGTGAAGAGGATGTGAAACTTTGATGAATTTACGTCAGAGTCGCGTGTTAATGCGTGCGCATATTTTTAACGGGAATTAAAAATGGCGTCCACCCCGCAGCGAATGCGTCGCTACCCGTTGCCAGGGGCAACTGCCGGACCAATCGTGTCTCGCAAATCCCTCACATTTCGTCCAATGAAACTGCGTATGGTCCGGCGACACACAGACACACAGACAGACAGACAGATTTGCGATTTTATATATATAGATTGTCGGCTGGTCCACTTTGTTCCTACCAATATAAAGATGCCCCAGGTAGCCTCACACAGGCTACAGTTGCAAGTGCTGCTGTTAGTAGCGAGTAGCAGTACCTATGAAGGGGGTCGGTAGCCAACACCACGCCCGGCCGCCTTTGTCTCTCCCCCAGTGGCGATATTGAACTTCACAACGCAACACGGAGGCCTCGACTCTCTGTCTCTGTGCGTGACGTCAATTCACGGTGTCCACAGCCACCCCCCGGGCATTGGTGACATGACGTCACGTAACCCGCAGTCGCGAGCAAATGACGTCATCCTCATCGTATTAAGGACACACCTCCCCGCCGCACAGGACCGACGACGTCACGTGCCGGGTAGGGGGGTGGCGTCACTCGCGTCTCCCAGCGGCCCGCCAATAGTGGCGTGACGTCACGCTCGCGGCGAGATTGACGACACGACGTCAAACCGGCGCGCGCCTGCCAGGGTGGGGGGGGGGTGTAGGGTGACGTCACCAAAGGGCTGGATGCAAGTGACGTCACCGCTACAAAGACAAAGATCCTCCTACCCGTACCCTGAGCGACGATGACGTCACGCGCGCGGTGGTGCTGCGAGTGAGTGACGTCACCCGTTCCTTGTGCGAGACTCGCTGCGGTGAGCGGTGGTGAGGAATTCCCGGTGAGCGGTGGCGAGGAATCTCATCATCATCATCATCACGGTGACTAGGAGATGTTAACTACCTCGCCTGGTGTGCAGGAGGTCGTGGGTTCGATCCTGACCCTTACCATGCCTGCTGCTGCTGCTGTATATTTGGAGTTTGCGTGTCTCATCATCATCATCACGGTGATTAGGATATGTTGACTACCTCGCCTGGTGTACAGGAGGTCGTGGATTTGATCCTGACCCTGACGCCTGCTGCTGTATATTTGGAGTTTGCGTCTCACTCACATCATCATCACAGTGTCTAGGAGGTGTTAACTACCTCGCCTGGTATACAGGAGGTCGTGGGTCATATGCCGACCCTTACCATGCACCATGCCTGCTGCTGTAGATTTGGAGTTTGCGTGTCTTTCTCTCATCATCACGGTGACTAGGAGATGTTGACTACCTCGCCTGGTATGGAGGAGGTTGTGGGTTTGATCCCACCCCTGACGCCTGCTGCTGCTGTATATTTGGAGTTTTACATGTATCTCACCGTGGTCAGCGTGGATTTATCTCTGGGTCCTCTGGTTTTTTTCCCCCCTCCACGTTCAGAGAGTATTTGGCGGAAAAATAAATGTCCACGGGATGAGCCACTTCGTCAATGAGCTGTCATCTGCGACGGCCGCAGGCGCTTGTGAGAAAGAGCTACCCCATAGCTGGGGCCTTGCACCTGGTAACAAGGGAGCATCCTAGATTTGAAGTTTTCGTGACTGCAAGGATCCATACTCGTTGGTTCTTTCGGTAAAGTCACGTCGGTGAAAAAAAATAAGAATAAAATTTAAATTCGATTTTTTTTTCTATTTTTTTTCACCTACGTGGCTTTACCGAAAGAACCCAAGAATATGAATCCTTGCAGTCACGAAGGCTTCAAATCTAGAAGTAAGGGAACATCGTTTAGTTTGGCTTAAAAAAAAACTGCTTCAGCAGTTTTTTTGCTTGTGTTGCGATCGAAACGTCGTGATCCATTATTTTTTCTACCTCCCTGACTCTACCGAAAGAAGCAAAGAGTATGAATGGCACAACGTTACTTAGGCTTCGGCGAGTGTGACCATGGCCGCCTGTTGTCCTAGTCCCCCATTCACCACGAGGCCTTGGCATTGCCAAACGTAACCCTACCCGTTGTGTCAAACATGTAAAAGGAAGGAATTTCCGCCTGCCTCTCTGCGTGCCCCAGTGCCGACGCGGAACGGACGGACGGAGAGATGAAGATCTTCTGCCCGATCTGCAAGTGGCTCGTGGTCAGCCTGCCCGCCCTGGAGGACCACATGAAGCGGCACAGGGGGTGGACGGAGCCCACGCTCTTCCAGTGCCCCCACTGCCCGTTCAACACGGACACGCTGAATGTCTTCATCGGCCACCAGGCGACACACGACGCGCGCGAGTCTCACAAGTGCGCCAAGTGCGGCAAGGTGTTTATCGACGTCAAGGTCTTCCGCGAGCACCAAGCGGCGCACGCCGAGGAGAAGTCCTACAAGTGCACCGATTGCGAACTGGCGTTCAACCACTCGGAGGATCTTCACGAGCACCAAAAGACGCACGCCGGCGGCAAGCCCTACCACTGCACCGTCTGCGGGATGGAGTTCATGCGCGAGGTGCAGCTCTGCAACCACCAGAGGATCCACACGGGCGAGAAGCCCTATGGGTGTGCCACGTGCGGAAAACGGTTCGCTCTCTCGGGGACGCTCGTCATCCACAACAGGATCCACACGGGCGAGAAGCCCTATGGGTGCGCCACATGCGGAAAACGGTTTGCGCACTCGGGGACGCTCATCATCCACAACAGGATCCACACGGGCGAGAAGCCCTACGTGTGCACCACATGCGGAAAGGCATTCGCCTACTCGGGGGCCCTGAGCGTGCACAGGAGGACCCACATGGGCAAGAGACCCTACAGGTGCACGGTGTGCGCGAAGGCGTTCGCGTATGCGGGGACCCTCTCCACGCACAGCAGGATCCACACAGGAGAGAGGCCGTACAGGTGCACGGTGTGCGCGAAGACGTTCGCTCGCTCCCACACGCTCGTCGTCCACAAGAGGGTCCACACGGGAGAGAGCGCCTGCGGCGAGGGCGCCGAGGCGTTGACGCCGTCGGGCGGCTCCCCCGGCGCCGGAAGCGCGGACGCGGCGGACGGAGGGTGCGTGACGAGGCGGAAGCGTCGCGAGTGCATCGCGCGCAAGGTCGCGACGGCCGCCCTACCGGAACCACCTGACTCTGGGGGTGAGCGCGCGACTTTCCCCGGAGAGGCGGCGGCGAGCCCTCCTCCTCCCGCGCCCGCCGCGTTGGAAGAAGAACGCCGGGAAAAGCCCGCCGGCTTTGTCGGGACGCGCCCGCGGGTAATGAAGGCGGAGAGCGGAGGCGGAGGCGGAGACGTGTCCTCGGCGAAAGTGAAGGAGGAACGGGAAGGGGACGTCGGAGGCTTCGAGGCGTGGCCGGGGGTGAAGGTGGAGCCCGCTGGCGAGGTTGTTCCGTGCCGCCTCCCCTCCCTGCCGATCGTGAAGCGGGAGCCCGAGGATTGCCAAGGGAGCGAGACGGAGCAGCGGGTAAAGTTGGAACGCGGAGCTCAGGACTCCTCCGTCTTCCTGTTGAGTGTGAAGCAGGAACCGGAGGAAATCCCCAGTTGAGACTCGGCTGAGGGGAAGGGGTCTAGTTAGAACTCGGAGCTCAAGATCGCTCGGTCTCCTTGTCGGTCGCGAAACGGGAACTGGAAGGATGAGGCCCTCGTTTGAGAAGCGATGTCGAGGTCGATGCGAACGACGTGGAGATGGGAGGAAGACGCCGGACAGCCATGGACCGCCGTTGGCGTGGAAGTATCGCTAAAGAATGGGGTCGAGACAAGAGGGTGGAGGGTGGATCACGTGGAGCATAGGACAGACCCATTTCGATCTGTGCAGAAGCACCAGGAATGTGAGTGTGCGTGTCCGTGTGTGTATGGGGAGCGGTGGTGCAGCGGTTAGCACTACGCTGCGCTAAGAACCCGGCGACCCGAGTTCGATTCCCGCTCACGGCCAACACCGGGGACGATTATCTGAGCCTCCCCTAGGTCGACACGGCATGAAATGAGTACCTGGTGCGATGTGTAATCATTGTCGCTGGGGAGACAAAGGCGGCCGGGCGTGGTTGCTGGCCTTCATAGGTGCTGCCTAATGGCACTTGTCCAAACAGTCTGTTACGGGCTATACGGGGGATCTTTGTATTTTTATCGTATGTTCAACTTCTTTCGCACCATACGTAGCCAACCGTGCTAATTGGAGGTGCGATGTGTAGCGCGGAAGTTTATTTAAAAAGAATTTGGCCTCCGCGGCCGATGCAAACATTTCCACATGGGACTGCCCAGCCACCCCTGGTGACAAAAACGCATTCAATTTTCTCTCTCTTGACCTCTCGATCTCTAAACACCACATATACTAAAATAATTCTTATTACCGGAACATTTGTCTGTCTTTTTTTTTTAAACTAAGATATCGGGGAGGGGGGGAGGGTGTTTTTAAGAGGGGTGGCCCCGTTTTGATTTTAGGGTATAGTTTTAGTTTTAATCACAGGGGGTAGTTTACTTAACAACTTCATTTCAACGAAATGTAAGTTACAAAAAATTGAATGCATTTCTGAAACAAAATTGGACCAATACAGGAGAAATCTCTCTGAGCACAAGGTAAGATTTTTGTTGTAGGTACAGTAAATATTTATTAAGACTGTTAAGTGATTTGGCCGTTAAGCAACTATAGGAAATGCACGTCAAAATCTTAATCCGTTACGACAGGACCTAAAGTTAACCCTTTTTCACCCCAAAAAACGTACTTATGCAATATTTGAACGGTGGATATTAATACGTAAAGATACTACCAAAATCATGGGGACCTCCTTTGCCAGTGTAACGGGTTCCGGAGACACTTGTAGAGGTAACTTCTTTATTACGATTCAACAGCACTCCAACAGTCCAACACTCCAACACTCCAACTCTCCAACTCTCCAACAGTCCTGATACTCTGTTACAGCCTAGGTTCACAGCCTAGGTACACAACCTAGATACTCTACTCTGGCTACGCTCTGGAACTCGCCCTCACAAGGTCGTAGAGTCGGGAGTTCCAGAGTCCCACCACTGGCTCTCACAGCGTCCCAGGGTCCTCCGATGGCTGGTCTTGGGTCTTGGGTCTTGAGCTACGACTGGCCCTGATCGTCCAGGGAGCTCCCCTTTTATGCCCAGTCCCCAACGAGGGGTGGGGCCGTGTGCGCCCCCAGATATCCCACAGAGCACACACAGCCCCCCCCTTTGGCGGCGCCAAGGGAATTAAGCGCCTGGGAACCCAACGCCTGATGCCAAGAGGCTTAAGTGTCTGACCCGCCTGGGAACCCACGCCTGGCGCCAAGAGGCTTAAGCGCCTGGCCCTCCCTGGGTCCCAGAGCCCCCAGCAGCCCCTCCCTTCTTATGTCACTACACCAGTATCAAAATATGAGAGTAGGTTTTCCCCTTTTTCTGGCAACAAAACAGCTGTGTTAAGATGTTAAAACACCAAACTGAAACCTACAAAAAATCATGTCTGCATTGACCACAATACTTGTGGTCAGAATGCAAACAAAAACCGTACTTTGATAACACTGGTCAACACACTTTTTCTGGCATAAGGAATTCCAACGGATTTAAGGTAATTTTGGGGTGCTGATTCCAAATCTGGCATCAGTTTTCGTCTATCTTTGCATACTGACCACGAGTATTGTGGTTAATGCAGACATGATGCCTTGTAAAAGGTTTCAGTTTGGCGTTTTAACATCTTAACACAGCTGTTTTGTTGCCAGAAAAAAGGGGAAAACCTATTCTCATACTACCAATAGTATGAACACATAACGTTAAAAGAAACGTGGTTAATGCATTAATGAATATTTACTGTACCTACAACAGCCCATCGTTAACAGGGGAATGGTCGGTAAGCGAACACATTGAGCTCTATGACTATTGAGGCACTACACTACACTATACACTACTAGACACTACACTATACACTACACATTGAGCTCTATTGAGGCACTACACTACACAACACAGACGAGACAAGATGGATATCGAGACGGAGACAAGACGAAGATAATGGCGGAGAAGAAGACGGAGATGAGACAAAGGCGAGATAAAGACGACGGAGACAAGATAGAGACAGAAACAAGATGGCGACGGAGACTAGTCTTCCATGGCGGCAGTAGCAGCAACGTCACAGCGAGTAGTGACGTGGCTATGCCGTGCAGCAGGAATCCCGCGAGCTACAGAGGTGGAGCGCAACTGGGCGGGGCTCTGGGCAGGCTCTCTGTGTGCGGCTTTAGCGGTGGGGGGTGGGGGAAGGTTTTTGCTGTCCAGGCACCGAAAGAAAAAAATAAGTGATATTAAAAAAAACTTTTTTAAAAACACGCTTTAATGAAATGTACCGTACTCGTAATGAAAGAACTCCACGACTCCATGAAGTGGCCCCGAAGTTTGCCGTAACGTAAGGGGCCGTGGTGATTTAACAGGCAACGTCAGTTTACCGTGGACAATTAGAGCCAAGCTGAAACATAAAATTTCACAAATAATATTTTAAAATCTTTTTTACATTTTTCTGATCGAATATGTCATCAGTAACAGGACCTTGCGGGGTGGGCTGGTAGGAACGAACAATTGAATGGCTATAATAAAATGAAATGGCAAAAAATGGCCGCCAATAAGTGGATGCCCCGTGGCCCCGCCCTCCACCCGCGTAACCCCGCCCTGGCCACCCGTGGCCCCGCCCCATCTCCGTGTCCCCGCCCCCAGCTCGTTGCCCCATCCCTTACCGCCGTAACCCCGCCCCAACCCCGCGTAGCCCCGCCCTCCACCCTCCAACTCGTGCTCACGCCCCCTGCCGCCGTTGCCCCGCCCATCCCCGCCCCCTGCAGCTGTAGCCCCGCCCAATACACCCCTAGCGGGGGAGAGATTCCCAGGCCTGGATCTAGGCTGGAGAGCCACCGACGAGGGGGGGGGGGGGGGGTAGGGAGTTGTTTTTAATGTAAAAGCTTTAAATGTAAATGTTTCTATTAAAAAAACATCCGGGAATGTAACATTGCTAAACATTAACTCCCTTTCACACACGCGGGGGAACTATACGAAGGGAGAGTTTGAGGCCTAGTTCTAGGCATTAGGCCTAGCTGTAGGCTTTAGGCTGCTGTGAGTTAAATTTTAACTTACAAGTTTTAATTAAAAGCTATCTCAGGGAATTATAAGGGAATGTTGCACTTGTTTAGGCAGGAAAGCCTCATTAATTTAAACGTTTTAATTAAAAGCTATCTGAGGGAATTATAAGGGAATGTTACACTTGTTTAGCCAGGAAATCGTCACTGAGTCTAAAGGTTTTTGTAGGGTCATGCCAAGTGTTTGCAATAGGGGGCGATGTTGCTACACAGACGGACGGAAAAACGGACGGACGATATAATCTACTAGCATAAGTACCCGGCGTTGCCTGGGTGAAAAATATATTTCTTAATAACCTTACATATATACACAGATGGGCTGCTACCCCTGCCCCCCCAGCCACGATCTCGGCCGCTGTGCAGTAATATGTACGGCCTATAGTGTGGTGGGGTGTCGAGGCCTAGTACCGTGTAGAGCCTCCGGCCTCGCCTAAATTGCCCACCCGGCTGAGGCTGGGTACGGGTGCCGTTCCCCCCCCCCCCCCCCCGCGCTACAATAATATTGTCTAATCGCTATAATTTTATTATCTACCGACCCTATAATAGTAATTGCACACATTGGCGTGGGGGGGGGGGGGGGAGTGAAGAGGACGTGAAACTTTGATGAATTTACCTCAGAGTTGCGTGTTAATACGTGCGCATATTTTTTACGGGAATTAAAAATGGCGTCCACCCCGCAGCGAATGCGTCGCTACCCGTTGCCAGGGGCAACCGCCGTGGAAAACCAAACGGACCAATCGTGTCTTGCAAATCCCTCACATTTCGTCCAATGAAACTGCGTATGGTCCGGCGACACACAGACAGACAGACAGATTTGCGATTTTATATATATAGACTAGCAGAAGTACCCGGCGTTGCCCGGGTGAAAAATATATTTCTTAATAACCTTACATATATACACAGATGGGCTGCTACCCCTGCCCCCCCCCAGCCACGATCTCCTCGGCCGCTGTGCAGTAATATGTACGGCCTATAGTGTGGTGGGGTGTCGAGGCGTAGTCCCGTGCAGAGCCTCCGGCCTCGCCTAGATTGCCCACCCGGCTGAGGCTGGGTACCGGGGCCGTTACCCCCCCCCCCCGCGCTACAATAATACTGTCTAATCGCTATAATTTTATTATCTACCGACCCTATAATAGTAATTGCACACATTGGGGTGGCGGGGGAGTGAAGAGGACGTGAAACTTTGATGAATTTACCTCAGAGTCGCGTGGTGGGTGTCGAGGCCTAGTACCGTGCAGAGCTTCCGGCCTCGCCTAAATTGCCCACCCGGCTGAGGCTGGGTACGGGTGCCGTTTCCCCCCCCCCCCCCCGCGCTACAATAATACTGTCTAATCGCTATTTTATAATCTTCCGACCCTATAATAGTAATTGCACACATTGTGGTGGGGGGGGAGTGAAGAGGATGTGAAACTTTGATGAATTTACGTCAGAGTCGCGTGTTAATGCGTGCGCATATTTTTAACGGGAATTAAAAATGGCGTCCACCCCGCAGCGAATGCATCGCTACCCGTTGCCAGGGGCAACCGCCGGACCAATCGTGTCTCGCAAATCCCTCACATTTCGTCCAATGAAACTGCGTATGGTCCGGCGACACACAGACAAACAGACACACACACAGACACACAGACAGACAGACAGATTTGCGATTTTATATATATAGATTGTCGGCTGGTCCACTTTGTTCTTACCAATATAAAGATGCCCCAGGTAGCCTCACACAGGCTACAGTTGCAAGTGCTGCTGTTAGTAGCGAGTAGCAGTACCTATGAAGGGGGTCGGTATCCAACACCACGCCCGGCCGCCTTTGTCTCTCCCCCAGTGGCGATATTGAACTTCACAACGCTACACGGAGGCCTCGACTCTCTGTCTCTGTGTGTGACGTCAATTCACGGTGTCCACAGCCCCCCCCCCCGGGCATTGGTGACATGACGTCACGTAACCCGCAGTCGCGAGCAAATGACGTCATCCCCATCGTATTAAGGACACACCCCCCCGCCGCACAGGAGCGACGACGTCACGTGCCCGGTAGGGGGGGTGGCGTCACTCGCGTCTCCAAGCGGCCCGCCAATAGTGGCGTGACGTCACGCTCGCGGCGAGATTGACGACACGACGTCAGACCGGCGCGCGCCTGCCAGGGTGGGGGGGGGGTGTAGGGTGACGTCACCAAGGGGCTGGATGCGAGTGACGTCACAGCTACAAAGACAAAGATCCCCCTACCCGTACCCTGAGCGACGGTGACGTCACCGCGGCGCCCGTGCCAGGCCAGGTGCACTTCGAGCCCGATAGATGACGTCATATTACCGTCTCCAGCTGAAACCTCCGCCCGCCCCCATTCATCCCGAGCGTGACGTCATCCAGCCATCTTCCAGCGCGATGACGTCACGCGCGCGGTGGGGCTGCGAATGAGTGACGTCACCCGTTCCTTATGCGAGACTCGCTGCGGTGAGCGGTGGTGAAGAATTCCCGATGAGCGGTGGCGAGGAATCTCATCATCATCATCACGGTGACTAGGAGATGTTGACTACCTCGCCTGGTGTGCAGGAGGTCGTGGGTTCGATCCCAACCCTGATGCCTGCTGCTGTATATTTGGAGTTTGCGTGTCTCTCTCATCATCATCACGGTGGCTAGGAGATGTTGACTACCTCGCCTGGTGTGCAGGAGGTTGTGGGTTCGATCCTGACCCTTACCATGCCTGCTGCTGCTGCTGTATATTTGGAGTTTGCGTGTCTCATCATCATCATAACGGTGATTAGGATATGTTGACTACCTCGCCTGGTATGCAGGAGGTCGTGGGTTCGATCCCAACCCTGATGCCTGCTGCTGTATATTTGGAGTTTGCGTGTCTCTCTCTCATCATCATCATCACGGTGGCTAGGAGATGTTGACTACCTCGCCTGGTGTACAGGAGGTCGTGGATTTGATCCTGACCCTGACGCCTGCTGCTGCTGTATATTTGGAGTCTGCGTCTCTCTCTCACATCATCATCACAGTGGCTAGGAGGTGTTAACTACCTCGCCTGGTATACAGGAGGTCGTGGGTCATATGCCGACCCTTACCATGCACCATGCCTGCTGCTGTAGATTTGGAGTTTGCGTGTCTTTCTCTCATCATCACGGTGACTAGGAGATGTTGACTACCTCGCCTGGTATGGAGGAGGTTGTGGGTTTGATCCCACCCCTGACGCCTGCTGCTGCTGTATATTTGGAGTTTTACATGTATCTCACCGTGGTCAGCGTGGATTTATCTCTGGGTCCTCTGGTTTTTTTCCCCCTTCCACGTTCAGAGAGTATTTGGCGGAAAAATAAATGTCCACGGGATGAGCCACTTCGTCAATGAGCTGTCATCTGCGACGGCCGCAGGCGCTTATGAGAAAGAGCTACCCCATAGCTGGGGTCTTGCACCTGGTAACAAGGGAGCATCCTAGATTTGAAGTTTTCGTGACTGCAAGGATCCATACTCGTTGGTTCTTTCGGTAAAGTCACGTCGGTGAAAAAAAATAAGAATAAAATTTAAATTCGATTTTTTTTTCTATTTTTTTTCACCTACGTGGCTTTACCGAAAGAACCCAAGAATATGAATCCTTGCAGTCACGAAGGCTTCAAATCTAGAAGTAAGGGAACATCGTTTAGTTTGGCTTAAAAAAAACTGCTTCAGCAGTTTTTTTGCTTGTGTTGCGATCGAAACGTCGTGATCCATTATTTTTTCTACCTCCCTGACTCTACCGAAAGAAGCAAAGAGTATGAATGGCACAACGTTACTTAGGCTTCGGCCAGTGTGACCATGGCCGCCTGTTGTCCTAGTCCCCCATTCACCACGAGGCCTTGGCATTGCCAAACGTAACCCTACCCGTTGTGTCAAACATGTAAAAGGAAGGAATTTCCGCCTGCCTCTCTGCGTGCCCCAGTGCCGACGCGGAACGGACGGACGGAGAGATGAAGATCTTCTGCCCGATCTGCAAGTGGCTCGTGGTCAGCCTGCCCGCCCTGGAGGACCACATGAAGCGGCACAGGGGGTGGACGGAGCCCACGCTCTTCCAGTGCCCCCACTGCCCGTTCAACACGGACACGCTGAATGTCTTCATCGGCCACCAGGCGACGCACGACGCGCGCGAGTCTCACAAGTGCGCCAAGTGCGGAAAGGTGTTCATCGACGTCAAGGTCTTCCGCGAGCACCAAGCGGCGCACGCCGAGGAGAAGCCCTACAAGTGCACCGATTGCGAACTGGCGTTCAACCACTCGGAGGATCTTCACGAGCACCAAAAGACGCACGCCGGCGGCAAGCCCTACCACTGCACCGTCTGCGGGATGGAGTTCATGCGCGAGGTGCAGCTCTGCAACCACCAGAGGATCCACACGGGCGAGAAGCCCTATGGGTGTGCCACGTGCGGAAAACGGTTCGCTCTCTCGGGGACGCTCGTCATCCACAACAGGATCCACACGGGCGAGAAGCCCTACGGGTGCGCTACATGCGGACAACGGTTTGCGCACTCGGGGACGCTCGTCATCCACAACAGGATCCACACGGGCGAGAAGCCCTACGTGTGCGCCACATGCGGAAAGGCATTCGCCTACTCGGGGGCCCTGAGCGTGCACAGGAGGACCCACATGGGCAAGAGACCCTACAGGTGCACGGTGTGCGCGAAGGCGTTCGCATATCCGGGGACCCTCTCCACGCACAGCAGGATCCACACAGGAGAGAGGCCGTACAGGTGCACGGTGTGCGCGAAGACGTTCGCTCGTTCCCACACGCTCGTCGTCCACAAGAGGGTCCACACGGGAGAGAGCACCTGCGGCGAGGGCGCCGAGGCGTTGACGCCGTCGGGCGGCTCCCCCGGCGCGGGAAGCGCGGACGCGGCGGAGGGAGGGTGCGTGACGAGGAGGAAGCGTCGCGAGTGCATCGCGCGCAAGGTCGCGACGGCCGCCCTACCGGAGCCACCTGACTCTGGGGGTGAGCGCGCGACTTTCCCCGGAGAGGCGGCGGCGAGCCCTCCTCCTCCTGCACCCGCCGCGTCGGAAGAAGAACGCCGGGAAAAGCCCGCCGGCTTTGTCGGGACGCGCCCGCGGGTAATGAAGGCGGATAGCGGAGGCGGAGGCGGAGACGTGTCCTCGGCGAAAGTGAAGGAGGAACGGGAAGGGGACGTCGGAGGCTTCGAGGCGTGGCCGGGGGTGAAGGTGGAGCCCGCTGGCGAGGTCGTTCCGTGCCGCCCCCCCTCCCTGCCGATCGTGAAGCGGGAGCCCGAGGATTGCCACGGGAGCGAGACGGAGCCGCGGGTAAAGTTGGAACGCGGAGCTCAGGACTCCTCTGTCTCCCTGTTGAGTGTGAAGCAGGAACCGGAGGAAATCCCCAGTTGAGACTCAGCTGAGGGGAAGGGGTCAAGTTAGAACTCGGAGCTCAAGATCGCTCGGTCTCCCTGTTGGTCGCGAAACGGGAACTGGAAGGATGAGGCCCTCGTTTGAGAAGCGATGTCGACGTCGATGCGAACGACGTGGAGATGGGAGGAAGACGCCGGACAGCCATGGACCGCCGTTGGCGTGGAAGTATCGCTAAAGAATGGGGTCGAGACAAGAGGGTGGAGGGTGGATCACGTGGAGCAGAGGACAGACCCATTTCGATCTGTGCAGAAGCACCAGGAATGTGAGTGTGCGTGTCCGTGTGTGTATGGGGAGCGGTGGTGCAGCGGTTAGCACTACGCTGCGCTAAGAACCCGGCGACCCGAGTTCGATTCCCGCTCACGGCCAACACTGGGGACGATTATCTGAGCCTCCCCTAGGTCGACACGGCATGAAATGAGTACCTGGTGCGATGTGTAATCATTGTCGCTGGGGAGACAAAGGCGGCCAGGCGTGGTTGCTGGCCTTCATAGGTGCTGGCTAATGGCACTTGTCCCAACAGTCTGTTACGGGCTATACGGGGGATCTTTGTATTTTTATCGTATGTTCAACTTCTTTCGCACCATACGTAGCCAACCGTGCTAATTGGAGGTGCGATGTGTAGCGCGGCAGTTTATTTAAAAAGAATTTGGCCTCCGCGGCAGATGCAAACATTTCCACATGGGACTGCCCAGCCACCCCTGGTGACAAAAACGCATTCAATTTTCTCTCTCTTGACCTCTCGACCTCTAAACACCACATATACTAAAATAATTCTTATTACCGGAACATTTGTCTGTCTTTTTTTTAAACTAAGATATCGGGGAGGGGGGGAGGGTGTTTTTAAGAGGGGTGGCCCCGTTTTGATTTTAGGGTATAGTTTTAGTTTTAATCACAGGGGGTAGTTTGCTTAACAACTTCATTTCAACGAAATGTAAGTTACAAAAATTTGAATGCATTTCTGAAACAAAATTGAACCAATACAGGAGAAATCTCTCTGAGCACAAGGTAAGATTTTTGTTGTAGGTACAGTAAATATTTATTAAGACTGTTAAGTGATTTGGCCGTTAAGCAACTATAGGAAATGCACGTCAAAATTTTAATCCGTTACGACAGGACCTAAAGTTAACCCTTTTTCACCCCAAAAAACGTACTTATGCAATATTTGAACGGTGGATATTAATACGTAAAGATACTACCAAAATCATGGGACCTCCTTTGCCAGTGTAACGGGTTCCGGAGACACTTGTAGAGGTAACTTCTTTATTACGATTCAACAGCACTCCAACAGTCCAACACTCCAACACTCCAACTCTCCAACTCTCCAACAGTCCTGATACTCTGTTACAGCCTAGGTTCACAGCCTAGGTACACAGCCTAGATACTCTACTCTGGCTACGCTCTGGAACTCGCCCTCACAAGGTCGTAGAGTCGGGAGTTCCAGAGTCCCACCACTGGCTCTCACAGCGTCCCAGGGTCCTCCGATGGCTGGTCTTGGGTCTTGGGTCTTGAGCTACGACTGGCCCTGATCGTCCAGGGAGCTCCCCTTTTATGCCCACTCCCCAACGAGGGGTGGGGCCTTGTGCGCCCCCAGATGTCCCACAGAGCACACACAGCCCCCCCCTTTGGCGGCGCCAAGGGGATTAAGCGCCTGGGAACCCAACGCCTGACGCCAAGAGGCGTAAGTGTCTGACCCGCCTGGGAACCCACGCCTGGCGCCAAGAGGCTTAAGCGCCTGGCCCTCCCTGGATCCCAGAGCCCCCAGCAGCCCCTCCCTTCTTATGTCACTACACCAGTATCAAAATATGAGAGTAGGTTTTCCCCTTTTTCTGGCAACAAAACAGCTGTGTTAAGATGTTAAAACACCGAAATGAAACCTACAAAAAATCATGTCTGCATTGACCACAATACTTGTGGTCAGAATGCAAACAAAAACCGTACTTTGATAACACTGGTCAACACACTTTTTCTGGCATAAGGAATTCCAACGGATTTAAGGTAATTTTGGGGTGCTGATCCCAAATCTGGCATCAGTTTTTGTCTATCTTTGCATACTGACCACAAGTATTGTGGTTAATGCAGACATGATGCCTTGTAAAAGGTTTCAGTTTGGCATTTTAACATCTTAACACAGCTGTTTTGTTGCCAGAAAAAAGGGGAAAACCTATTCTCATACTACCAATAGTATGAACACATAACGTTAAAAGAAACGTGGTTAATGCATTAATGAATATTTACTGTACCTACAACAGCCCGTCGTCAACAGGGGAATGGTCGGTAAGCGAACACATTGAGCTCTATTGAGGCACTACACTACACTATACACTACTATACACTACACTATACACTACACATTGAGCTCTATTGAGGCACTACACTACACAACACAGACGAGACAAGATGGATATCGAGACGGAGACAAGACGAAGATAATGGCGGAGAAGAAGACGGAGATGAGACAAAGGTGAGATAAAGACGACGGAGACAAGATAGAGACAGAAACAAGATGGCGACGGAGACTAGTCTTCCATGGCGGCAGCAGCAGCAACGTCACAGTGAGCAGTGACGTGGCTATGCCGTGCAGCAGGAATCCCGCGAGCTACAGAGGTGGAGCGCAACTGGGCGGGGCTCTGGGCGGGCTCTCTGTGTGCGGCTTTAGCGGTGGGGGGTGGGGGAAGGTTTTTGCTGTCCAGGCACCGAAAGAAAAAAATAAGTGATATTTAAAAAAACTTTTTTAAAAACACGCTTTAATGAAATGTACCGTACTCGTAATGAAAGAACTCCACGACTCCATGAAGTGGCCCCGAAGTTTGCTGTAACGTAAGGGACCGTGGTGATTTAACAGGCAACGTCAGTTTACCGTGGACAATTAGAGCCAAGCTGAAAAATAACATTTCAAAAATAATATTTAAAAATCTTTTTTACATTTTTCTGATCGAATATGTCATCAGTAACAGGACCCTGCGGGGTGGGCTGGTAGGAACGAACAATTGAATGGCTATAATAAAATGAAATGTCAAAAAATGGCCGCCAATAAGTGGATGCCCCGTGGCCCCGCCCTCCACCCGCGTAACCCCGCCCCGGCCACCCGTGGCCCCGCCCCATCTCCATGTCCCCGCCCCCAGCTCGTTGCCCCACCCCTTACCGCCTTAACCCCGCCCCAACCCCGCGTAGCCCCGCCCTCCACTTCGTGCCCACGCCCCCTGCCACCGTTGCCCCGCCCAGCCCCGCCCCCTGCTGCTGTAGCCCCGCCAAATACACCCCTAGCGGGGGAGAGATTCCCAGGCCTGGCTCTCGGCTGGAGAGCCGCCGACGAGGGGGGGGGGGGGGGGGGGGGAGTTGTTTTTAATGTAAAAGCTTTAAATTTAAATGTTTCTATTAAAAAAACATCAGGGAATGTAACATTGTTAAACATTAACTCCCTTTCACACATGCGGGGGAACTATACGAAGGGAGAGTTTGAGGCCTAGTTCTAGGCTTTAGGCCTAGCTGTAGGCTTTAGGCCGCCGTGAGTTAATTGTTAATTTAAATGTTTTAATTATTTATGTACAAGCTTTAAATGTAAATGTTTCTATTTAAAAACATCAGGGAATGTAACATTGTTAAACATTAACTCCCTTTCACACACGCGGGGGTACGATACGAAGGGAGAGTTTGAGGCCTAGGTCTAGGCTTTAGGCCTAGCTGCAGGCTTTAGGCCGCCGTGAGTTAATTTTTAATTTAACTGTTTTCATTATTTATGTAAAACTTTAAATTTAAATGTTTCTATTTAAAAGCATCAGGGAATGTAACATTGTTAAACATTAACACCCTTGCACACACGCGGAGGAACGATACGAAGGGAGAGTTTGAGGCGTTGTTCGAGGCTTTAGGCCGAGCTGTCGGCTTTAGGCCGCTGTGAGTTAAATTTTAATTTACAAGTTTTAATTAAAAGCTATCTCAGGGAATTATAAGGGAATGTTACACTTGTTTAGCCAGGAAAGCCTCATTAATTTAAATGTTTTAATTAAAATCTATCTGAGGGAATTATAAGGGAATGTTACACTTTGGAAACCTCATTTGCCAGTAAAAATATGATAATTGGTTTTTTACCCTTCTATCTGGCAACAAAACTGACACCTTTTTACAAGGAGTCATGTTTGCATAGACCGCAATACCAGCAGTCATAATACAAACAAAAGAACATAACTCTGATGAAGTGCACTGTCCTTGAAGTTGATTGGTCCACACCAAAAGACAGCTTTCCTTAGAGCCTAGTCTCACATGGGTTGGACCAGATGACGCCAAAAGGCGCACAACTCAAAGACAATGCACCAAAATTACTGGCAAATGAGGTTTCCATAGTGTAGATGCTTGCCCCGAGCTCTCATACTCTGATGGTGCATTGTCTTTGAGTTGTGCGCCTTTTGGCGTTGCTACACGGACGGACGGACGGAAAAACGGACGGACGATAACAGGACCCTGCGGGATGGGCTGGTAGGAATAATACTTAGTACTGGTACAGGGATATCGACCGGGTATAGAGGAGTTAAAGAAAAAAATTACTGTATTCTAGTGTAACGTTAATTAAAAGTGTTTGTTTTGACAAGAAACGCTGTGAGATTTAAAGACCCCCCAACACCACCCTCAACACCACCCCTCCCACCAGCCCTCACCACCCCCCACCACCACCCAACCTCACCACCACCACCCCACCACCCCCCACCACCACCTTCTGCACTAGGCCTCGCGAAGCCTGCCGCACTAGGCCTCGCGAAGCCTGCCGCACTAGGCCTCGCGCCGTGCTTTTCGTGCACAAATAAGGCGATTAAATGTATCTCGTCTCTGTGTTAATGTTTCTTGTCTCTGTGTTAAAAAAACGTGCTGCGTTTCAGTAAAGTAATTTTGAAGCGAAGTTTAAAGTTTTGCCGTGATGCGCCGGAAGCGACGGCCATCTTGTTTAATTCGCAGGGGGAGCGGGCGGCCATCTTGTCGGACAGGGTCATGCCAAGTGTTTGCAGTAGGGGGCGACGTTGATACACGGACGGACGGACAGTCGGACGGACGGACACATTAATCTATTGGTGGTCTGGTCCACTTCGTTCCTACCAGTATAATCTATTGTAGGCTGGTCCACTTCGTTCCTACCAATATAAAGATTCCCCAGGTAGCGTCACACAGGCTACAGTTGCAAGTGCTGCTGTTAGTAGCGAGTAGCAGTACCTATGAAGGGGGTCGGTAGCCAAAACCACGCCCGGCCGCCTTTGTCTCTCTCCCAGTGGCGATATTGAACTTCACAACGCAACACGGAGGCCTCGACTCTCTGTCTCTGTGCGTGACGTCAATTCACGGTGTCCACAGCCACCCCCCGGGCATTGGTGACATGACGTCACGTAACCCGCAGTCGCGAGCAAATGACGTCATCCTCATCGTATTAAGGACACACCTCCCCGCCGCACAGGACCGACGACGTCACGTGCCGGGTAGGGGGGTGGCGTCACTCGCGTCTCCCAGCGGCCCGCCAATAGTGGCGTGACGTCAAGCTCGCGGCGAGATTAACGACACGACGTCAAACCGGCGCGCGCCTGCCAAGGTGGGGGGGGGTGTAGGGTGACGTCACCAAAGGGCTGGATGCAAGTGACGTCACCGCTACAAAGACAAAGATCCTCCTACCCGTACCCTGAGCGACGGTGACGTCACCGCGGCGCCCGTGCCAGGCCAGGTGCACTTCGAGCCCGATGGATGACGTCATATTACCGTCTCCAGCTGAACCTCCCCCGTCCCACACCCCTCCATCCCGAGCGTGACGTCATCCAGCCATCTTCCGGCGCGATGACGTCACGCGGGCGGTGGGGCTGCGAGTGAGTGACGTCACTCGTTCCTTGTGCGAGACTCGCTGCGGTGAGCGGTGGTGAGGAATTCCCGGTGAGCGGTGGCGAGGAATCTCATCATCATCATCATCACGGTGACTAGGAGATGTTAACTACCTCGCCTGGTGTGCAGGAGGTCGTGGGTTCGATCCCAACCCTGATGCCTGCTGCTGTATATTTGGAGTTTGCGTGTCTCTCTCTCATCATCATCATCACGGTGGCTAGGAGATGTTGACTACCTCGCCTGGTGTACAGGAGGTCGTGGATTTGATCCTGACCCTGACGCCTGCTGCTGTATATTTGGAGTCTGCGTCTCTCTCTCACATCATCATCACAGTGGCTAGGAGGTGTTAACTACCTCGCCTGGTATACAGGAGGTCGTGGGTCATATGCCGACCCTTACCATGCACCATGCCTGCTGCTGTAGATTTGGAGTTTGCGTGTCTTTCTCTCATCATCATCATCATCACGGTGACTAGGAGATGTTGACTACCTCGCCTGGTATGGAGGAGGTTGTGGGTTTGATCCCACCCCTGACGCCTGCTGCTGCTGTATATTTGGAGTTTTACATGTATCTCACCGTGGTCAGCGTGGATTTATCTCTGGGTCCTCTGGTTTTTTTCCCCCCTCCACGTTCAGAGAGTATTTGGCGGAAAAATAAATGTCCACGGGATGAGCCACTTCGTCAATGAGCTGTCATCTGCGACGGCCTCAGGCGCTTGTGAGAAAGAGCTACCCCATAGCTGGGGCCTTGCACCTGGTAACAAGGGAGTATCCTAGATTTGAAGTTTTCGTGACTGCAAGGATCCATACTCGTTGGTTCTTTCGGTAAAGTCACGTCGGTGAAAAAAAATAAGAATAAAATTTAAATTCGATTTTTTTTTCTATTTTTTTTCACCTACGTGGCTTTACCGAAAGAACCCAAGAATATGAATCCTTGCAGTCACGAAGGCTTCAAATCTAGAAGTAAGGGAACATCGTTTAGTTTGGCTTAAAAAAAAAACTGCTTCAGCAGTTTTTTTGCTTGTGTTGCGATCGAAACGTCGTGATCCATTATTTTTTCTACCTCCCTGACTCTACCGAAAGAAGCAAAGAGTATGAATGGCACAACGTTACTTAGGCTTCGGCGAGTGTGACCATGGCCGCCTGTTGTCCTAGTCCCCCATTCACCACGAGGCCTTGGCATTGCCAAACGTAACCCTACCCGTTGTGTCAAACATGTAAAAGGAAGGAATTTCCGCCTGCCTCTCTGCGTGCCCCAGTGCCGACGCGGAACGGACGGACGGAGAGATGAAGATCTTCTGCCCGATCTGCAAGTGGCTCGTGGTCAGCCTGCCCGCCCTGGAGGACCACATGAAGCGGCACAGGGGGTGGACGGAGCCCACGCTCTTCCAGTGCCCCCACTGCCCGTTCAACACGGACACGCTGAATGTATTCATCGGCCACCAGGCGACGCACGACGCGCGCGAGTCTCACAAGTGCGCCAAGTGCAGCAAGGTGTTCATCGACGTCAAGGTCTTCCGCGAGCACCAAGCGGCGCACGCCGAGGAGAAGCCCTACAAGTGCACCGATTGCGAACTGGCGTTCAACCACTCGGAGGATCTTCACGAGCACCAAAAGACGCACGCCGGCGGCAAGCCCTACCACTGCACCGTCTGCGGGATGGAGTTCATGCGCGAGGTGCAGCTCTGCAACCACCAGAGGATCCACACGGGCGAGAAGCCCTATGGGTGTGCCACGTGCGGAAAACGGTTCGCTCTCTCGGGGACGCTCGTCATCCACAACAGGATCCACACGGGCGAGAAGCCCTACGGGTGCGCCACATGCGGAAAACGGTTTGCGCACTCGGGGACGCTCATCATCCACAACAGGATCCACACGGGCGAGAAGCCCTACGTGTGCGCCACATGCGGAAAGGCATTCGCCTACTCGGGGGCCCTGAGCGTGCACAGGAGGACCCACATGGGCAAGAGACCCTACAGGTGCACGGTGTGCGCGAAGGCGTTCGCGTATGCGGGGACCCTCTCCACGCACAGCAGGATCCACACAGGAGAGAGGCCGTTCAGGTGCACGGTGTGCGCGAAGACGTTCGCTCGCTCCCACACGCTCGTCGTCCACAAGAGGGTCCACACGGGAGAGAGCGCCTGCGGCGAGGGCGCCGAGGCGTTGACGCCGTCGGGCGGCTCCCCCGGCGCCGGAAGCGCGGACGCGGCGGACGGAGGGTGCGTGACGAGGCGGAAGCGTCGCGAGTGCATCGCGCGCAAGGTCGCGACGGCCGCCCTACCGGAACCACCTGACTCTGGGGGTGAGCGCGCGACTTTCCCCGGAGAGGCGGCGGCGAGCCCTCCTCCTCCCGCGCCCGCCGCGTTGGAAGAAGAACGCCGGGAAAAGCCCGCCGGCTTTGTCGGGACGCGCCCGCGGGTAATGAAGGCGGAGAGCGAAGGCGGAGGCGGAGACGTGTCCTCGGCGAAAGTGAAGGAGGAACGGGAAGGGGACGTCGGAGGCTTCGAGGCGTGGCCGGGGGTGAAGGTGGAGCCCGCTGGCGAGGTTGTTCCGTGCCGCCTCCCCTCCCTGCCGATCGTGAAGCGGGAGCCCGAGGATTGCCAAGGGAGCGAGACGGAGCAGCGGGTAAAGTTGGAACGCGGAGCTCAGGACTCCTCCGTCTCCCTGTTGAGTGTGAAGCAGGAACCGGAGGAAATCCCCAGTTGAGACTCGGCTGAGGGGAAGGGGTCTAGTTAGAACTCGGAGCTCAAGATCGCTCGGTCTCCTTGTCGGTCGCGAAACGGGAACTGGAAGGATGAGGCCCTCGTTTGAGAAGCGATGTCGAGGTCGATGCGAACGACGTGGAGATGGGAGGAAGACGCCGGACAGCCATGGACCGCCGTTGGCGTGGAAGTATCGCTAAAGAATGGGGTCGAGACAAGAGGGTGGAGGGTGGATCACGTGGAGCAGAGGACAGACCCATTTCGATCTGTGCAGAAGCACCAGGAATGTGAGTGTGCGTGTCCGTGTGTGTATGGGGAGCGGTGGTGCAGCGGTTAGCACTACGCTGCGCTAAAAACCCGGCGACCCGAGTTCGATTCCCGCTCACGGCCAACACCGGGGACGATTATCTGAGCCTCCCCTAGGTCGACACGGCATGAAATGAGTACCTGGTGCGATGTGTAATCATTGTCGCTGGGCAGACAAAGGCGGCCGGGCGTGGTTGCTGGCCTTCATAGGTGCTGGCTAATGGCACTTGTCCAAACAGTCTGTTACGGGCTATACGGGGGATCTTTGTATTTTTATCGTATGTTCAACTTCTTTCGCACCATACGTAGCCAACCGTGCTAATTGGAGGTGCGATGTGTAGCGCGGCAGTTTATTTAAAAAGAATTTGGCCTCCGCGGCCGATGCAAACATTTCCACATGGAACTGCCCAGCCACCCCTGGTGACAAAAACGCATTCAATTTTCTCTCTCTTGACCTCTCGATCTCTAAACACCACATATACTAAAATAATTCTTATTACCGGAACATTTGTCTGTCTTTTTTTTTAAACTAAGATATCGGCGAGGGGGGGAGGGTGTTTTTAAGAGGGGTGGCCCCGTTTTGATTTTAGGGTATAGTTTTAGTTTTAATCACAGGGGGTAGTTTACTTAACAACTTCATTTCAACGAAATGTAAGTTACAAAAAATTGAATGCATTTCTGAAACAAAATTGGACCAATACAGGAGAAATCTCTCAGCACAAGGTAAGATTTTTGTTGTAGGTACAGTAAATATTTGTTAAGACTGTTACGTGATTTGGCCGTTAAGCAACTATAGGAAATGCACCTAAAGTTAACCCTTTTTCACCCCAAAAAACGTACTTATGCAATATTTGAATGGTGGATATTAATACGTAAAGATACTACCAAAATCATGGGGACCTCCTTTGCCAGTGTAACGGGTTCCGGAGACACTTGTAGAGGTAACTTCTTTATTACGATTCAACAGCACTCCAACAGTCCAACACTCCAACACTCCAACTCCCCAACACTCCAACTCTCCAACTCTCCAACTCTCCAACAGTCCTGATACTCTGTTACAGCCTAGGTTCACAGCCTAGGTACACAGCCTAGATACTCTACTCTGGCTACGCTCTGGAACTCGCCCTCACAAGGTCGTAGAGTCGGGAGTTCCAGAGTCCCACCACTGGCTCTCACAGCGTCCCAGGGTCCTCCGATGGCTGGTCTTGGGTCTTGGGTCTTGAGCTACGACTGGCCCTGATCGTCCAGGGAGCTCCCCTTTTATGCCCAGTCCCCAACGAGGGGTGGGGCCGTGTGCGCCCCCAGATATCCCACAGAGCACACACAGCCTCCCCTTTTGGCGGCGCCAAGGGGATTAAGCGCCTGGGAACCCAACGCCTGACGCCAAGAGGCTTAAGTGTCTGACCCGCCTGGGAACCCACGCCTGGCGCCAAGAGGCTTAAGCGCCTGGCCCTCCCTGGGTCCCAGAGCCCCCAGCAGCCCCTCCCTTATGTCACTACACCAGTATCAGACATGATGCCTTGTAAAAGGTTTCAGTTTGGCGTTTTAACATCTTAACACAGCTGTTTTGTTGCCAAAAAAAGGGGAAAACCTATTCTCATACTACCAATAGTATGAACACATAACGTTAAAAGAAACGTGGTTAATGCATTAATGAATATTTACTGTACCTACAACAGCCCGTCGTCAACAGGGGAATGGTCGGTAAGCGAACACATTGAGCTCTATTGAGGCACTACACTACACTATACACTACTATTCACTACACTATACACTACACATTGAGCTCTATTGAGGCACTACACTACACAAGACAGACGAGACAAGATGGATATCGAGACGGAGACAAGACGAAGATAATGGCGGAGAAGAAGACGGAGATGAGAACAAAGGGCGAGATAAAGACGACGGAGACAAGATAGAGACAGAAACAAGATGGCGACGGAGACTCGTCTTCCATGGCGGCAGCAGCAGCAGCAACGTCACAGCGAGCAGTGACGTGGCTATGCCGTGCAGCAGGAATCCCGCGAGCTACAGAGGTGGAGCGCAGCTGGGCGGGGCTCTGGGCGGGCTCTCTGTGTGCGGCTTTAGCGGTGGTGGGGGGTGGGGGAAGGTTTTTGCTGTCCAGGCACCGAAAGAAAAAAATAAGTGATATTTAAAAAAACTTTTTTAAAAACACGCTTTAATGAAATGTACCGTACTCATAATGAAAGAACTCCACGACTCCATGAAGTGGCCCCGAAGTTTGCCGTAACGTAAGGGGCCGTGGTGATTTAACAGGCAACGTCAGTTTACCGTGGACAATTAGACACAAGCTGAAACATAACATTTCAAAAATAATATTTAAAATCTTTTTTACATTTTTCTGATCGAATATGTCATCAGTAACAGGACCCTGCGAGGTGGGCTGGTAGGAACGAAAAATTGAATGGCTATAATGAAATGAAATGGCAAAAAATGGCCGCCAATAAGTGGATGCCCCGTGGCCCCGCCCTCCACCCGCGTAACCCCGCCCCGTTCACCCGTGGCCCCATCTCGGTGTCCCCACCCCCAGCTCGTTGCCCCACCCCTTACCGCCGTAACCCCGCCCCAACCCCGCGTAGTCCCGCCCTCCACCTCATGCCCATGCCCCCTGCCGCCGTTGCCCCGCCCAGCCCCGCCCCCTGCCGCTGTAGCCCCGCCCAATACACCCCGAGCAGGGGAGAGATTCCCAGGCCTGGCTCTAGGCTGGAGAGCCGCCGACGAGGGGGGGGGGGGGGGTAGGGAGTTGTTTTTAATGTAAAAGCTTTAAATTTAAATGTTTCTATTAAAAACATCAGGGAATGTAACATTGTGAAACATTATCTCCCTTTCACACACGCGGGGGAACGATACGAAGGGAGAGTTTGAGGCCTAGTTCTAGGCTTTAGGCCTAGCTGTAGGCTTTAGGCTGCCGTGAGTTAATTGTTAATTTAAATGTTTTAATTATTTATGTACAAGCTTTAAATGTAAATGTTTCTATTTAAAAGCATCAGGGAATGTAACATTGTTAAACATTAACTCCCTTGCACACACGCGGAGGAACGATACGAAGGGAGAATTTGAGGCGTTGTTCGAGGCTTTAGGCCTAGCTGTAGGCTTTAGGCCGCTGTGAGTTAAATTTTAATTTACAAGTTTTAATTAAAAGCTATCTCAGGGAATTATAAGGGAATGTTACACTTGTTTAGCCAGGAAAGCCTCATTAAGTTAAATGTTTTAATTAAAAGCTATCTGAGGGAATTATAAGGGAATGTTACACTTTGGAAACCTCATTTGCCAGTCAAAATATGATAATTGGTTTTTTACCCTTCTATCTGGCAACAAAACTGACACCTTTTTACAAGGAGTCATGTTTGCATAGACCGCAATACCAGCAGTCATAATACAAACAAAAGAACATAACTCTGATGAAGTGCACTGTCCTTGAAGTTGATTGGTCCACACCCGAAGACAGCTTTCCTTAGAGCCTAGTCTCACATGGGTTGGACCAGATGACGCCAAAAGGCGCACAACTCAAAGACAATGCACCATCAGAGTATGAGAGCTCGGGGCAAGCATCTACACTATGGAAACCTCATTTGCCAGTAAAAATATGATAATTGGTTTTTTACCCTTCTATCTGGCAACAAAACTGACACCTTTTTACAAGGAGTCATGTTTGCATAGACCGCAATACCAGCAGTCATAATACAAACAAAAGAACATAACTCTGATGAAGTGCACTGTCCTTGAAGTTGATTGGTCCACACCCGAAGACAGCTTTCCTTAGAGCCTAGTCTCACATGGGTTGGACCAGATGACGCCAAAAGGCGCACAACTCAAAGACAATGCACCAAAATTACTGGCAAATGAGGTTTCCATAGTGTAGATGCTTGCCCTGAGCTCTCATATTCTGATGGTGCATTGTCTTTGAGTTGTGCGCCTTTTGGTGTTGCTACACGGACGGTATCGGTACAGGGATATCGACCGGGTATAGAGGAGTTAAAGAAAAAATTACTGTATTCTAGTGTAACGTTAATTAAAAGTGTTTGTTTTGACAAGAAACGCTGTGAGATTTAAAGACCCCCCAACACCAGCCTCAACACCACCCCTCCCACCAGCCCTCACCACCCCCCACCACCACCCAACCCCACCACCACCACCCCACCACCCCCCACCACCACCTTCTGCACTAGGCCTCGCGAAGCCTGCCGCACTAGGCCTCGCGAAGCCTGCCGCACTAGGCCTCGCGCCGTGCTTTTCGTGCACAAATAAGGCGATTAAATGTATCTCGTCTCTGTGTTAATAAATGTTTCTTGTCTCTGTGTTAATAAAACGTGCTGCGTTTCAGTAAAGTAATTTTTTTTTAAATAAACGTGCTGCGTTTCATCTCTGTGTTAATAAGCCTGCCGCACTAGGCCTCGTGAAGCCTGCCGCACTAGGCCTCGCGCCGTGCTTTTCGTGCACAAATAAGGCGATTAAATGTATCTCGTCTCTGTGTTAATAAATGTTTCTTGTCTCTGTGTTAAAGAAAACGTGCTGCGTTTCAGTAAAGTAATTTTGAAGCGAAGTTTAAAGTTTTGCCGTGATGCGCCGGAAGCGACGGCCATCTTGTTTAATTCGCAGGGGGAGCGGGCGGCCATCTTGTCGGACAGGGTCATGCCAAGTGTTTGCAGTAGGGGGCGACGTTGATACATGGACGGACGGAGAGTCGGACGGACGGACACATTAATCTATTGGTGGTCTGGTCCACTTCGTTCCTACCAGTATAATCTATTGTAGGCTGGTCCACTTCGTTCCTACCAATATAAAGATTCCCCAGGTAGCGTCACACAGGCTACAGTTGCAAGTGCTGCTGTTAGTAGCGAGTAGCAGTACCTATGAAGGGGGTCGGTAGCCAAAACCACGCCCGGCCGCCTTTGTCTCTCTCCCAGTGGCGATATTGAACTTCACAACGCAACACGGAGGCCTCGACTCTCTGTCTCTGTGCGTGACGTCAATTCACGGTGTCCACAGCCCCCCCCCCGGGTATTGGTGACATGACGTCACGTAACCCGCAGTCGCGAGCAAATGACGTCATCCTCATCGTATTAAGGACACACCCCCCCGCCGCACAGGACCGACGACGTCACGTGCCGGGTAGGGGGGTGGCGTCACTCGCGTCTCCGAGCGGCCCGCCATTAGTGGCGTGACGTCACGATCGTGGCGAGATTGACGACACGACGTCAGACCGGCGCGCGCCTGCCAGGGTGTAGGGTGACGTCACCAAGGGGCTGGATGCGAGTGACATCACCGCTACAAAGACAAAGATCCTCCTACCCGTACCCTGAGCGACGGTGACGTCACCGCGGCGCCCGTGCAAGGCCAGGTGCACTTCGAGCCCGATGGATGACGTCATATTACCGTCTCCAGCTGAACCTCCCCCGTCCCGCACCCCTCCATCCCGAGCGTGACGTCATCCAGCCATCTTCCGGCGCGATGACGTCACGCGCGCGGTGGGGCTGCGAGTGAGTGACGTCACTCGTTCCTTGTGCGAGACTCGCTGCGGTGAGCGGTGGTGAGGAATTCCCGGTGAGCGGTGGCGAGGAATCTCATCATCATCATCACGGTGACTAGGAGATGTTGACTACCTCGCCTGGTGTACAGGAGGTCGTGGGTTCGATCCTAACCCTGATGCCTGCTGCTGTATATTTGGAGTTTGCGTGTCTCTCATCATCATCATCACGGTGACTAGGATATGTTAACTACCTCGCCTGGTGTGCAGGACTACGTGGGTTCGATCCTGACCCTTACCATGCCTGCTGCTGCTGTATATTTGGAGTTTGCGTGTCTCTCTCACCATCATCATCACGGTGACTAGGAGATGTTAACTACCTCGCCTGGTGTGCAGGAGGTCGTGGGTTCGATCCCAACCCTGATGCCTGCCGCTGTATATTTGGAGTTTGCGTGTCTCTCTCTCATCATCATCATCACGGTGACTAGGAGATGTTAACTACCTCGCCTGGTGTGCAGGAGGTCATGGGTTTGATCCCAACCCTGATGCCTGCTGCTGTATATTTGGAGTTTGCGTGTCTCTCTCTCACCATCATCATCACGGTGACTAGGAGATGTTAACTACCTCGCCTGGTGTGCAGGAGGTCGTGGGTTCGATCCCAACCTTTACCATGCCTGCTGCTGCTGTATATTTGTAGTTTGCGTGTCTCTCTCTCACCATCATCATCACGGTGACTAGGAGATGTTGACTACCTCGCCTGGTGTGCAGGAGGTCGTGGGTTAGATCCCAACCCTGATGCCTGCTGCTGTATATTTGGAGTTTGCGTGTCTCTCTCTCATCATCATCACGGTGACTAGGAGATGTTGACTACCTCGCCTGGTATGGAGGAGGTTGTGGGTTCGATCCCACCCCTGACGCCTGCTGCTGCTGTATATTTGGAGTTTTACATGTATCTCACCGTGGTCAGTGTGGATTTATCTCCGGGTCCTCTGGTTTTTTCCCCCCTCCACGTTCAGAGAGTATTTGGTGGAAAAATAAATGTCCACGGGATGAGCCACTTCGTCAATGGGCTGTCATCTGCGACGGCCGCAGGCGCTTGTAAGAAAGAGCTACCCCATAGCTGGGGCCTTACACCTGGTAACAAGGGAGCATCCTAGATTTCAATTTTTCGTGACTGCAAGGATCCATACTCGTTGGTTCTTTCGGTAAAGTCATGTCGGTGAAAAAAAATAAGAATAAAAATGTTAATTCGATGTTTTTTCTATTTTTTTTCACCTACGTGACTTTACCGAAAGAACCAAAGAGTAAGGGAACATATTCTTGGGTTTTTTTCGGTAAAGTCACGTAGGTAAAAAAATTCAAATTAATAAAAGTAAAATAAAAAATAAAATCAAAATCACGACGTTTCGGAGGCAACACAAGCCTCCGTCTTCAGGTGGAACCGTCACAGCACGATTGCTGTATCAAGTAAGATACAGCGTAGCGCTAACGATTGCTGTATCAAGTAAGATACAGCAATGTATCAAGTAAGATACAGCAATCGTGCTGTGACGGTTCCACCTGAAGACGGAAGCTTGTGTTGCCTCCGAAACTTCGTGATTTTTATTTTATTAATGAAAAATTATTTTTTACCTACGTGACTTTACCGAAAAAACCCAAGAATATGAATCCTTGACGTCACGAAAGCTTCAAATCTAGAAGTAAGGGAACATCGTTTAGTTTAAGACCGGTGGGAAGTCCACATTGTCGCTCCACATTGCCGCTTGAAAAATCCACAGATGAGTGGTGGTCATGGGTTGCTGAGCAGACGCGGTGACTTTCTCAGCAGGCCCTCATTTACAATGCTGCGACACGCCAGAGTGCCACATTTTTTGTTGTTGGATAAATTCCACTAACCCTCCACCGCTCCGATGACGTGCACGCTCGTATGCGAGCATGCGCGTCATCTGAATGAAACCGGAAGATAAACTAAAATTACTTTTATCTGGACGGCCACCCCGGTTCGTGTGAACGCTGGATGTCGACCTGTACTTCTGCAGGCCGACATCAACTTTCAAAGTTCATATAATTATGGTATTTGAACACGTGTGTATTTTTTACGATGCTATCATGTATTTTATTGTGTTTTGGTGAAGGAATGGCGCAACCTTGGTTTGAGGCTTTCGTGACTGCAGGAATCCATACTCTTTGGTTCTTTCGGTAAAGTCACTTAGGTGGAAAAAATAATAAAAGATCACGACGTTTTGATCGCAACGCAAGCAATCGTCATCAGGTGGGACAACCACAAGCAAAAAAAACTGCTTCAGCACTTTTTTTTGCTTGTGTTGCGATCGAAACGTTGTGAGCCATTATTTTTTCTACCTTCATGACTACCGAAAGAACCAAAGAGTATGAATGGCACAACGTTACTTAGGCTTCGGCGAGTGTGACCATGGCCGCCTGTTGTCCTAGTCCCCCATTCACCACGAGGCCTTGGCATTGCCAAACGCGGCGGCTTTCCGGAACGTAACCCTACCCGTTGTATCGAACGTGTAAAAGGAAGGAATTTCCGCCTGCCTCCCTGCGTGCCCCAGTGCCGACGCGGAACGGAACGGACGGAGAGATGAAGATCTTCTGCCCGATCTGCAAGTGGCTCGTGGTCAGCCTGCCCGCCCTGGAGGACCACATGAAGCGGCACAGGGGGTGGACGGAGCCCACGCTCTTCCAGTGCCCCCACTGCCCGTTCAACACGGACACGCTGAACGTCTTCATCGAGCACCAGGCGACGCACGACGCGCGCGAGTCTCACAAGTGCGCCAAGTGCGGCAAGGTGTTCATCGACGCCGAGGTTTTCCGCGAGCACCAAGCGGCGCACGCCGAGGAGAAGCCCTACAAGTGCACCGATTGCGAACTGGCGTTCAACCGCTCGGAGGATCTTCACGAGCACCAAAAGACGCACGCCGGCGGCAAGCCCTACCACTGCACCGTCTGCGGGATGGAGTTCACGCGCTCGCTGCAGCTCCGCAACCACCAGAGGATCCACACGAGGGAGAAGCCCTACGGGTGCGCCACGTGCGGAAAACGGTTCGCTCTCTCGGGGACGCTCTTCGTCCACAACAGGATCCACACGGGCGAGAAGCCCTACGGGTGCGCCACGTGCGGAAAACGGTTCGCTCGCTCGGGGGCGCTCGTCATCCACAACAGGATCCACACGGGCGAGAAGCCCTACGTGTGCGACGCGTGCGGAAAGGCATTCGCCGACTCGTGGGCCCTGAGCGTGCACAGGAGGACCCACACGGGCAAGAGACCCTACGAGTGCACGGTGTGCGCGAAGGCGTTCGCAGATCCGGGGACCCTCTCCACGCACAGCAGGATCCACACGGGAGAGAGGCCGTACAGGTGCACGGTGTGCGCGAAGACGTTCGCTCGCTCCCACACGCTCGTCGTCCACAAGAGGGTCCACGCGAGGGAGAGCGCCTGCGGCAAGGACGCCGAGGCGTCGACGTCGTCGGGCGGCTCCCCCGACGCCGGAAGCGCGGACGCGGCGGACGGAGGGAGGGTGACGAGGAGCATGCGTCGCGAGTGCATCGCGCGCAAGGTCGCGACGGCCGCCCTACCGGAGCCGCCTGACTCTGGGGGTGAGCGCGCGACTTTCCCCGGAGAGGCGGCGGCGAGCCCTCCTCCTCCCGCGCCCGCTGCGTCGGAAGAAGAACGCCGGGAAAAGCCCGCCGGCTTTGTCGGGACGCGCCCGCGGGTAATGAAGGCGGATAGCGGAGGCGGAGACGTGTCCTCGGCGAAGGTGAAGGAGGAACGGGAAGGGGACGTCGGAGGCTTCGAGGCGTGGCCGGGGGTGAAGGTGGAGCCCGCTGGCGAGGTTGTTCCGTGCCGCCTCCCCTCCCTGCCGATCGTGAAGCGGGAGCCCGAGGATTGCCACGGGAGCGAGACGGAACGCGGAGCTCAGGACTCCTCCGTTTCCCTGTTGAATGTGAAGCAGGAACCGGAGGAAATCCCCAGTTGAGACTCGGCTGAGGGGAAGGGGTCAAGTTAGAACTCGGAGCTCAAGATCGCTCGGTCTCCCTGTCGGTCGCGAAACGGGAACTGGAAGGATGAGGTCCTCGTTTGAGAACCGATGTCGATGTCGATGCGAACGATGTGGAGATGGGAGGAAGACACCGGACAGCCATGGACCGCCGTTGGCGTGGAAGTATCGCTAGAGAATGGGGTCGAGACAAGAGGGTGGATCACGTGGAGCAAAGGACAAGACCCCTTTCGATCTGTGCAGAAGCACCAGGAATGTGAGTGTGCGTGTCTGTGTGTGCATGGGGGCGGTGGTGCAGCGGTTAGCACTACGCTGCGCTAATAACCCGGTGACCCGAGTTCGATTCCCGCTCACGGCCAACACCGGTGACGATTATCTGAGCCTCCCCTAGGTCTACACGGCATGAAATGAGTACCTGATGCGATGTGTAAACATCGTCGCTGGGGAGACAAAGGCAGCCGGGTGTGGTTGCTGGCCTTCATAGGTGCTGGCTAATGGCACTTGTCCCAACAGTCTGTTATGGGATATACGGGGGATCTTTGTATTTTTGGCCTCCGCGGCCGATGCAAACATTTCCACATGGGACTGCCCAGCCCACCCCTGGTGACAAAAACGCATTCAATTTTCTTTCTCTCTTGACCTCTAAACACCACCTATACTAAAATAATTATTATTACCAGAACATTTGTCTGTCTTTTTTAAAACTAAGATATCGGGAAGGGGGGGGGGGGGGGGTTAGAGGGGGTGGCCCCGTTTTGATTTTAGGGTATAGTTTTAGTTTTAATCACAGGGGGTAGTTTACCTAACAACTTCATTTCAATGAAATGTAAGTTACAAAACTTTGAATGCATTTCTGAAACTAATTTGGACCAATACAGGAGAAATCTCTCGTAGCCCAAAGTAAGATTTTTGTTGTAGGTACAGTAAATATTTATTGTTAAGTGATTTGGTCGTTAAGAAACTATAGGAAATGCACGTTAAAGGCTTAATCCGTTACGACAGGACCTCAAGTTAACCTTTTTTCACCCCAAAAATCGAACTTATATTTGAACGATGGATATGAATACGTAAAGATACTACCAACATCATGGTGACCTCCTTTGACAGTACCAAAATATGAGAGTAGGTTTTCCCATTTTTTCTGGCAACAAAACAGTTGTGTTAAGATGTTAAAACACCAAACTGAAACCTACAAGGAGTCATGTCTGCATTAACCACAATGCTTGTGGTCAAAATGCAAACAAAAACCGTACTCTGATAACACTGGTCAACACACTTTTTCTGGCATAAGGTATTCCACCGGTCATAAGGTAATTGTGGGGTGCTGATTCCAAATCTGGCATCAGTTTTTGTCTATCTTTGCATTCTGACCACAAATATTGTAGTTAATGCAGACATGATGCCTTGTAAAAGGTTTCAGTTTGGCGTTTTAACATCTTAACACAGCTGTTTTGTTTCCAGAAAAAAGGGGAAAACCTATTCTCATTCTACCAATAGTATGAACACACAACGTTAAAAGAAACGTGGTTAATGCATTAATGAATATTTACTGTACCTGCAACAGCCCGTCGTTAACAGGGGAATGGTCGGTGTTGTATCTATGCCCTGTTTTTCAAAAATTAATATTAAGAATAACTAGGCCAACATTTTTTATTATTATACATATATATATTTTAAATTAAATAATGAAAACAGCCTCTACTCCTCACAAGCACACGAGGAATCTGTGAAACGGGGAGGGCCATTAAACGACAAGACTTCAGAGCACAGAGAGGTCAGATACATCCAGATGGACAAAAGGTCGATGGCCTAACCTTCCCAAGACGTCTGGAGATGCACGGATAAGGCGCAGAGCAGAGAAAAACAACTATTGCAACTCGCGTTTTCTTTAACGTTTTCCTTAACGAAAAGTAGAAACTTAACAAAAAATAAAATCAACGGTATAAGACTGCAGCCTACAATAGGGGCTTGTTATTAGATATTCTCTTATATTACTCGTATTCACCGCATATATTATTTTGTATTGTATGTTTCTATCTACATGACCTTACCAAAAACTAAAGCATACGAATTCCAGAAAGCTTAAGTGGAAACTTAGTTACACTTAACCTCAGGACATTGAAATATAACTCAGAATAAACACCAATCCCTGGAGACAAACGCATAACCAAACTTGGCAAGCCCTCAAAATAATGATGTAACGAGGATCATTACGAAAATTCATTAAACATAGACCGAATAATAACCACGATATACTAAGACTGAGGGAACTCATAATAAATATCAAGAATAAATGTAACATACAGGACCACATAAATGTATTACAAAAATCTCCTCAGCCACCTTTGTCTCCAACGGTCTGGCACAAACAGATGGCACCATAAATACTTAAGGGGGTTAGAAAGGGTCGCGAGGAGGGGTCGGGAGGGTGTCTGGTTTTTTTCGTTTTGTTTGTTTTCCTCTCGCAAGAGACGCGCAGAGAGGAGAGGGTGTTCACGTTTTTGAGTTTAAGCACAAGCGCACATCACGAATGAGCAGTCTGGTTCGAGTCGTGCTCAGTCTTGCAACTCGGCTTGCGACGCGGCGTTGCGACAGGGTGCCTCGATGAGAGATGGAACGAGGAGGGGTCGTTCGAGTCGCAGAAATCTGAGTTCAACCTGGGTCGAGGCTGGGTTCAGCCGTGCTCCGGCCGGCGGAGTGTCTTGAGGGAGCAAACACCGATACCAATGGCAGGTGTCGCTTCTCGCAGAACGAAGTGTCGAGGTGTGGTTAAGTGCGAGTGAAGCTGGCAGCTGCACGAACAAAGGAAAGTATGGAGAAGAGAGAGTGACAACAAGCAATCAACCTGTAGAAAGGGCGGAAATCGCCAAGCGTCGACCAAGCGAGCATCGGAAAGGACGAGCAGCAGCGGATGAGCAACAAGAGCCATCGTTCATCGCCAGAGCGCTCCAAGCTGGTGAGCGCGCACAGCCGCGTCGTCCAGAAGCCTGAGCCAACACAGCCTGAAGTAAGGGCGGGTGTCCGTGTGAAGTTGGCAGCGATCAAGGAGAGAGGGGCAGCAGCAGAAGCACTGCCGAAGGCGAGCATCATGCCGACTCAACAATCATCCAGCAGTGGAGAAGCCTGGAGCTGCCACCAAGAGAGAGAGAGCGCCATTGAATGCTCCGTGTGTTTGATACACACACACCGACCAACACCCAGTGAGAACAGACGAGACGTCCAGCAGCGACGACGGAATCATCGCGCACCACATCGGCGAGCGTCGTGCCAACTCGTCATCCAGCAGCGGAGAGAGAGAGCGCACGAGCAGCACGACTCGGGCGTCACCGAGCGTCGTGTCGACTCGTGGAGGAGCTGCGCGCTATCCGACGACGGAATCATCGCGCACCACGACGGCGAGCATCGTGCCAATGCCGCTCAATCGAGCAGTGGAGAGAGAAAGCAGAACGGGCTCGCTGCGGCCACGCCCAAGCCAGAGAGAACCTCTCTGGGCGCTGTTTGTATATTCCCTCCCCCACCCCACAAGCTAACGACACAACTCCCGGCTCTAAGAAAAATTTAATTAATTTTACAAGGGGACAACGCACACACAAAACGCACACGAATAAGACTTTCAAAAAGTTATCTTTGTGTTTCAAAAAGGGTTGCCATTTCAAGGTGGTGCGTTCAATATCAACTGATCGTGCAAAGCAGTTGCTGCCGTCGAGTTACATGAATAAGAAATGTTTGAGTCATTTATTTGCGTTGATTGCATAATCTTGCCGATGAATCTATTGACGTATACTTTTGCCTTTGCATATTAGAGTGTCATGTTTGTTTAGTATTAAAAGTGCTTAACACCAAGTGTTCGAGTGCTTCTTTCCCAGTCCATGCAAAACTGTCTTATTCATAAGAACTGTAACCTGCGATGAGTATGAATTTGGAGACCTAACATAACATAACATAAACACACTAAGATAATCAATAAATGTTTAATCAAAGATAATCGTTTTATCCTGATTGATACAACTCTGGATAACGAAGCTAAGTCTAATTATCATAACTGCAGACATTAACATAATTGCAAGCATTTGCATAAATTAATACGATTATCTCCGTGATTATCATAATTTATGCATATAATTACACACATTAACATGATTTATGCCATTTACACATTTTTCGAAATTTCATTAATTTTTAGTATTTTTATCAAAATTTTATAATCTGGCATATACAACATCGGTAAGCGAACACATTGAGCTCTATTGAGGCACTACACTACACTATACACTACTATACACTACACTATACACTACTATACACTACTATACACTACACAACACAGACGAGACAAGATGGAAATCGAGACGGAGACAAGACGATGAAGAAGACGGAGATGAGACAAAGGCGAGATAAAGACGACGGAGACAAGATGGAGACAGAAACAAGATGGCGACGGTGACGAGACAGACACGAGATGGCTCCGCGTGCCTTCTTCCATGGCGGCGGCAGCAGCAACGTCACAGCGAGCAGTGACGTGGCTATGCCGTGCAGCAGGAATCTCGCGAGCTACAGAGGTGGAGCGCAACTGGGCGGGGCTCTGGGCGGGCTCTCTGTGTGCTGCTTTAGCGGTGGGGGGTGGGAGAAGGTTTTTGCTGTCCAGGCACCGAAAGAAAAAATAAGTGATATTTAAAACAACTTTTTGAAATGCACGCTTTAATGAAATGTACCGTACTCGTAATGGAAGAACTCCACGACTCCAGGAAGTGGCCCCGAAGTTTGCCGTAACATAAGGGGCCGTGGTGATTTAACAGCCAACGTCAGTTTACCGTGGACAATTAGAGCCAAGCTGAAACAAAACATATAAAAGAGAATGTTTAAAAAATGTTTTATTTTTAATGATAGAATATAGTATTGTCATCAGTATGACATAAGTATACCAAGTTTGCAGTCGATTCCACATTGGGAAGTGGGTTAAAATTGAGTTGCAAGATTTGAGGATACGACAGCAACAACAGCAGGGAGCGAGTTAAATTAAAGCGTGTAAAAACCCGCACAAATTTCACACGTTGACTTTCGCGACCAATATTTATAATAAATGTTTTTTTGGTCTTGATTTGAAGTTTTCGTGACTGCGGGAATCCATACTCCGTTAGTTCTTTCAGTATCACGTAGGTACGTGGGGCCGTCCATAAATGATGTCACGTACCTGGGGGGGGGGGGGGGGGTCAGACATTTGTGATGATGTGTGACGAGGGGGGGGGGTGTTTGAGAAATGTGACGTCACAACTACGCACTACAATGACAATAGTTTAAAGCGATTTGAAGCATGTTTTATATTTTTTGGGGGGGGCAGAGCTTTGTGACGTCTTATTTGAGGGGGGGGGGGGTCTGACTTATTGTGACGAAGGCGGGGGGGGGGTCAAAAATGGTCCAAAATCGCGTGACGTAATTTATGGACGGCCCTCTACGTGACTTTACCGAAAGAACCAAGGAGGAAAGGTTTTTGGGTCGCAAATGTTGTGGATTTACTCTTCAACACACCGGTTAGGCCGAAGTAGTAACTGATTGGTGTTTTGCTTTCGCGACAGACTTACTAATTGGCTGTGTCGGGCGGTGGGGGGTTACGACACATTTCTACTTACGCAATCTAACCCGAAAGCGGAATGTGCTCCGTTATAACGTGGAATGTGCTCCGTTATAACGTGGAATGTGCTCCGTTATAACGTGGAATGTGCTCCGTTATAACGTGGAATGTGCTCCGTTATAACGTTCAATGTGCTCCGTTATAACGTGGAATGAGCTCCGCTACCACGTGGAATGTGCACTTATAACGGTACGATGCAGTAAGCGGAATGATACAGTAACACTCACAACCAACCACTCACTCAATCACTCAATCACCCAACCACTTACACATCCACTCAACCACTCACTCAACCACTCAATCACCCAACCACTAACCCAACCAACCACTCACTCACCCAACCAATCACCCAACCACTCACCCAACCACTCACCCACCCAACCACTCACTCACCCACTCACCCAACCACCCACTCACCCAACCACCCACTCACCCATCCACTCACCCACTCACCAAACCACTCACCCAACCACCCAATCGCTCTCCACCGTGTGCGTCCGTGACGTCACACCCTATTCCCAGTCGCCGCCACGGTGACATGACGTCACTTGGGCGCCGCCGGTGTGTGGGGGGTGGACGTCACGCACGAGCTGGCTGGATCGACGTCACCGGCGAGACGACAACCGCGTCCAGGACCATCGGCCCCCTAGGTCGACTCAGCCTCAAATGTGTTACGTGGTTGAGCCGTGGTGTGTATCGTAGTCGTTAAACATCGCCACTGGGGGGGGGGGGGGGGGGGGCGGAGAGACAAAGGCGGCCGGGCGAGCGTGGTGCTGACCACCCACACCACCCCCCCCCTTCTTCTGTGTCGTGTGCCACTTGCCCCGACATTCTGGTGAGGCTATACCGGGTGGCGCGCGTGGGTGAGCGCCTTTGTCTTTGTGTGAGTTGGGGAGCGGTGGCGCAGCGGTTAGCGCAGCGCTGCCGCCCTACGGACCCTGCAGGGTCCCGGGTTCGATTGCCCCGCTCACGGCTGGGACTCCCCTAGGTTGACTCGGCCTCAAATGAGTACGCGGCTCGGTGTGTAGTAGTCGACATCGGAGATACAAAGGCGGTCGGGCGAGCGTGGTGCTGGCCGCCCATCTCATGCTCGCTAACAGCACTTGCCCCTGCAGCCTGCTAGAGGCTACACGGGGGACCTTTGTCTGTATAGCTGCTGCTACTCATTACTACTAACAGCACTTGCCCCTACAGCCCTGTTAGAGGCTACACGGGTGACCTTTGTGTATAGCTGCTGCTGCTACTCGCTACTAACAGCACTTGCCCCTATAGCCCTGCTAGAGGCTACACGGGTGACCTTTGTGTATAGGTGCTGCTGCTACTCGCTACTCACAGCACTTGCCCCTACAACCCTGCTAGAGGCTACACGGGTGGACTTTGTCTGTGTATAGGTGCTGCTACTCGCTACCAACAGCACTTGCCCCTACAGCCTGCTCAAGGCTACCCGGGGGATCTTTGTCTGTGTATAGGTGGTGCTGCTACTCGCTACCAACAGCACTTGCCCCTACAGCCCTGCTAGAGGCTACACGGGTGACCTTTGTCTGTGTATAGCTGCAGCTGCTACTCGCTACTAACAGCACTTGCCCCTGCAGCCTGCTCAAGGCTACCCGGGGGATATTTGTGTATAGGTGCTGCTGCTACTCGCTACCAACAGCACTTGCCCCTGCAGCCTGCTAGAGGCTACACGGGTGACCTTTGTGTATAGCTGCAGCTGCTACTCGCTACTAACAGCACTTGCCCCAACAGCCTGCTCAAGGCTACCCGGGGGATCTTTGTGTATAGGTGCTGCTGCTACTCGCTACCAACAGCAATTGCCCCAACAGCCTGCTCAAGGCTACCCGGGGGATATTTGTCTTTGTAAGTGAAGACAGCCACTGCATCGTGTGGCACTTTCGGATGCTGCGGATTGTGCGGCCGTCTGGAAGGTTCTTCCCTTCCGATATTAGGGTACCACTGGGAGTTGCGATGCACATGTAAATCATCGTCATCATCGTCGAGATTGACAAACTAATTTATCTAGAACTGCTGCTTGTTGTTGTTGTGTTCAGTTTGTTGCGCGGTTGGCTATGTACAGTGCAATAAAGTTGAACATACATACTACACTACACTATACACTACACTATACACTACACTACTATACACTACACTATACACTACTCTACTATACACTACACACTACTATACACTACTATACACTACACTATACACTACTATACACTACACTATACACTACTATACACTACACTATACACTACACACGACACTACTATACACTACACACTACACTACTATACACTACTATACACTACTATACACTACACTATACACTACACTACTATTACACTGCGAGTGTCTGCCCTCTCTGTGTCCCGGCACTCACCACGAAGGCATCAACATCATTCCTGTTAATTCCCTTCCTCCGCCCTCCCCCAGCACCCAGAATGAACGACGAATCAGCGACGAGGCTCCACTGCCCGGTGTGCGACTGGGTAGTGGTCAGCCCGCCGGCGCTGGAGGACCACATGAAGCGTCACCGGGGCCGCACCGAACCGGTGATGTACCAGTGTCCCCACTGCCCGTACCGGACGGACAAACCCTTCACCTTGATGAGCCACCAGCGAACTCACGGCGGCGAGAGGCGCTACAAGTGCCGCGTGTGCGGGGAGGGGTTCGCTCAGCCGGAGGACTTCCGCTCCCACCAGCGGGTCCACGTGGAGGAGAGGCCTCACCGTTGTCCCGTGTGCAAGAAAGCCTTCGCCGAGCCGGAAGCTCTCCGCTCTCACCAGAGGTTCCACGCGGGCGAGAAGCCGTACCGCTGCGGCGTCTGCGGCATGGACTTCACCCGCGTCGACCACTTCCGCAGCCACCAGGTAATCCACACGGGCGAGAGGCCCTACGGGTGCACGGTTTGCGGCAAGAACTTCACGCGCTCGGACTACCTGCGCAGCCACCACAGGACCCACACGGGCGAGAAGCCCTTCAGGTGCGTCACCTGCGGCAAGGCCTTCGCCCACCCGGGCACCCTGTCGACTCACGCGAGGATCCACACTGGCGAGAAACCGTACGCGTGCGACGTGTGCGGCAAGGCGTTCACGAACCCCGGGGGCTTCTACATCCACAAGAGGATCCACACGGGCGAGAGGCCGTACGCGTGCCCCGTCTGCGGCAAGGCGTTCGTGTGCGCCGGGGCGCTGAACACCCACCGGATGGTGCACACGGGCGAGAAGCCGTACAAGTGCGACTCGTGCGACATGGCCTTCCAGCGGTCCGGGGCCCTGAGCACGCACCGCAGGACGCACACGGGAGAGAGGCCGTACGCTTGCGGCACGTGCGGCAGGGCGTTCGCGGACCCCAGGGCCCTCCGTGCGCACGGCAGGGTGCACACGGGCGAGAGGCCCTACAGGTGCGCGGTGTGCAGGAGGACGTTCACGCAGCGGCGGGCCCTCGCGGTCCACCGCAGGACGCACACGGGAGAGAGGCCGTACGCGTGCGGCGTGTGCGGCCGTTCTTTCGCCCAGCGGAGGTCCCTGGTCGTGCATCAGAAGGTGCACGGGGCGGCGACGGCCGCGGCGGGGAAGGGGCCCCGAGGCGAGGGCGGAGAGGCGTCGACGCCGTCGGGCGGCGCTCCCGAGGGCGCGGACGGAGGGAGCGTGGCGGGGAAGGGGAAACGCCGGGGGTGCATCGCGAGCAAGGGGGCGACGGCCGCCCTACCGGAGCCGCCTGGGTCTGGGGGTGAGCGCGCGACTTTCCCCAGAGAGGCGGCGGTGAGCCCTCCTCCTCCTCCCTCGCCCGCTGCGTCGGAAGAAGAACGCCGGGAAAAGCCCGCCGGCTTTGTCGAGACACGCCCGGAGGTAATGAAGGCGGAGAGCGGAGGCGGAGGCGGAGACGCGTCCTCGGCGAAGGTGAAGGAGGAACAGGAAGGGGACGTCGGAGGCTTCGAGGCGTGGCCGGGGGTGAAGGTGGAGCCCGGTGGCGAGGTCGTTCCGTGCCGCCCCCTCTCCCTGCCGATCGTGAAGCGGGAGGCCGAGGATTGCCACGGGAGCGAGACGGAGCCGCGGGTAAAGTTGGAACGCGGAGATCCGGACTCCTCCGTCTCCCTGTTGAGTGTGAAGCAGGAACCGGAAGAAATCCTCAGTTGAGACTCGGCCGAAGGAATGGGGTAGAGTTAGAACGTGGGGATCAAGATGCCTCTCCCTGCCAGCCGATCGTGAAGCGGGAGCCCCAATGACTCACCCGGTAGTGGGACAACTGCCGACGGGGAAAGTTGGAACAACGGAGGTTCAGGACTCCTTCGTCTCCCTGTTGAGTGTGAAGCGGGGACTGGAGGAAATCCTCAGTTGAGACAAGGCCGAGGGAATGGGGTGGAGTTAGAACATGGGGATCAAGATGCCTCCCTCTGCAAGCCGATCTTGAGCCCCAATGATGGCCCTCATAAGCAGCTACATTTGGAGGCTTGCATCCGCTTTTCTCTCCGCCTGATGAAGACCGCTTGTGTTATCTTGGAGTCTTCTTGGTTCTTTCGGTAAAGTCACGTAGAAGGGAAATAATAAAATAATAAAAATAAAACATAATAAAATAATTCTCACGACGTTTCGGCCACAACGCAAGCAGCCGTCCTCAGGTGAAGAACAGGTTTATCGGAAAGACAGCATCTGAATGAACACCACCAGGCTTGGAGCGTATATTTAAGCTGGGTTGGAGGGGGAAGGGCGCCTTGACAAAGGAATTTGCATATCAACAGTTACGCTGCCAAGCTTGGTGGTGTTCATTCAGATGCTGTCTTTCCGACAGACCTGTTCTTCACCTGAGGACAGCTGCTTGCGTTGTGGCCAAAACGTCGTGAGAATTATTTTATTATGTTTTATTTTTATTATTTATTATTTTCCTTCTACGTGACTTTACCGAAAGAACCAAGAAGATGAATCCCTGCAGTCACGAAAGCTTTAAATCGAAATTTATCTTTGAGTTTTTTGTTTTCTGTTTACGCGGCTTTAGCGAAAGAACCGAGAATATGAACCCCACATTTATCCCCCCCGTCGATTTAAGAAGAAAACGGGAGGGAGTCTGTGGCTGTCCGACTGATGATGCTGAGCTGGAATTACCGGCGAAACGTCACAGCTGCTCGAATCGTAAATGTTGTAGCTGGTTTACACTCCCCAACACACAACCTATACACTACACTATACACTACACTATACACTACACTATACACTACACTGTACACTACACTATACATTACTATACACTACACTATACACCACACTATACACTACACTATACACTACACACTATACTATACACTACACTATATACTACACTATACATTACTATACACTACACTATACACTACACTATACATTACACACTACACTATACTATACACTACACTACTATACACTACACTATATACACTACACTACTATACACTACACTATACACTACTATACACTACACCATACACTACACTACTATACACTACACTACTATACACTACACTATATACACTACACTACTATACACTACACTATAATTGTAAATGTAGTAGTGGATGTATTATTTAACACACAACTGATGTAGTTCTGTAACTAGTATACTACACTACACACTACACTATACACTACACTATACACTACACTATACACTACACTATACACTACACTATACACTGCACTATACACTACACTATACACTACACTATACATGTAAATGCTGTAGTGGATGTATTCTTCAACACACACGTGGTGTAGTGCTGTACTAGTATACTACACTATACCCTGCACTATACACTACACTACACACTACACTATACACTGCACTATACACTACACTATACACTACACTATACACTACACTATACACGAACCTGTACACCACTATACACTACACTATACACTACACTATACACTACTATACACTACACTATATACTATACTATACACTACACAATTCACTACACACTACACCATACACTGCACTATACACTGCACTATAGACTACACTATACACTACTATACACTACACTATAATTGTAAACGTTGTAATGGATGTATTCTTCAACACACAAGTGGTGTAGTGCTGTACTAGTATATTACACTATACACTACACTATACACTACACCATACACTACGCTATACACTACACTATAATTGTGAATGTTGTAGTGGATGTATTCTTCAATACACTGGTGGAGTTTTGTAACTAGTATACTGCACTACACACTACACTATACACTACACTATACACTACACACTATACACTACACTATACACTACTACACTATACACTACACTATACACTACTACACTATACACTACACCATACACTACACTATACACTATTATACATTACACTATATTTGTAAATGTTGTCGTGGGTTTACTCTCCCAACACACAACCGGCATAGCGGTCTAACCGGTAAAGAATTGGCCACGTTTTGTCGACGTGGGTTTAACTCTCCAACACACACACACAACACGCGCGCGCTGTTGTTTTTTGCCCCCGATGTTCGAACATCGATATTGGTGCACGCGTTATTTATTAAACAATCGTAAAACACGGAGGCCCGCGGAGTGAGTCTGTCACTTTGCCAGCGAGCGGTGGGTTATTGGCACGGATAGCAGCGGTGTCGAGTACGTCACCCGTGCCACCCGTCCCACCCGTGCCAACGTTTTCCACCCGTGCCAACGTTTTCCACCCGTGCAAACTGTGCCAACGTTTTCCACCCGTGCCACCCGTGCCAACGTTTTCCACCCGTGTAAACCGTGCCAACGTTTTCCACCCGTGCAAACCTTGCCAACGTTGCCACCCGTGAAAACCGTGCCAACGTTTTCCACCCGTGCCACCCGTGCCAACGTTGCCACCCGTGTAAACCGTGCCAACGTTTTCCACCCGTGCAAACCGTGCCAACGTGTTTCCACCCGTGCCACCCGTGCCAACGTTGACAACCGCGCCAACCGTGCAAACCGTGCAAACGTTTTCCACCCGTGCCACCCGTGCCAACGTTGACAACCGCGCCAACCGTGCAAACCGTGCCAACGAATGATGTTATGGGGGTCTGTCTCTTTAACACAGGGGTGGGGAACGTCCGGCCCGTGGGCTGTATAAGACCCGCGGAATCATTGGGGTCTGGCCCTGCCAAGGCAACCGCAGGCGGGACTTGAAATTCAACAAATCTAGGAGCAAACCTGGAAAAGCAGTTGCGAGTAGCAGTGACATCATCAATACCAGCAGCTAACATCATCACCACGCCTCGCCAAAGAGAAGCAGTTCCAGCCCAACGCATTAGGGGGTGAGTTAATGAAATGTTTGACCAAATCTCACGGGCGAATTTTTAAGTTGAGCATTTTTGTATGGCCCGCGAATGATGTTATAGAAATATCCAAATGGCTCTTGGCAGAAAAAAGGTTCCCCGCCATTGCAGTTTAACAACACATTCCTGCGGAGGGAGCTGGTAGGAACGTCGGGTTGCTCGGTCAATGGCCTGCAGGGTCAACGGCGGCGTGGTGTATTCCGCAAATATGGCCGACTGTGAGGGCGGGCACAAGCCGGCGTGAGTAGGTTAAACGTTGAGTTTTATAAGGGCACCACGGGGTGACCAGCCCCTCCCCACCCAGCCCCACCCAGCCCCACCCTCCCCACCCAGCCCCACCCAGCCCCACCCCACCCTCCCCACCCAGCCCCACCCCACCCTCCCCACCCAGCCCCTCCCCACCCTCCCCACCCAGCCCCACCCTCCCCACCCAGCCCCTCCCCACCCAGCCCCTCCCCACCCTATCATCCAACAGTGGATTGAAAATGGCTTATTGTGATGATGACGTAGCCTGTTGTTGTGAACGTGACGTCACGTAACCATTTTGTCAGTTAAAGGGCATCGGTGCGACTCGTTGCTACGTCACTCGCTCGCGTACGCGAGACGTGACGTCAAAACGCCTCCTGCCGTCGGTCGGCACGCGTGACGTGACGTCAGAACGCTCGTCGTAGCAAGCTGTGACGTCAGAACGCTCGTCGTAGCGCTCCGTGACGTCAGAACTCTCGTCGTAGCGAGCCGTGACGTCAGAACGCTCGTCGGCTCGAGCCGTGACGTCAGAACGCTCGTTGTAGCAAGCCGTGACGTCAGAACTCTCGTCGGCTCGAGCCGTGACGTCAGATCGCTCGTAGCGGAGTCGTGACGTCAGAACGCTCGTAGCGGAGTCGTGACGTCAGAACGCTCGTAGGCGCGAGCCGTGACGTCACCGGCGTGCGCCTTTTGGCTGTGGAGCGAGGCGGGAGAGCGGTGGCGCAGCGGTTGCGGCAGTGACCGCGAACGAAGCCGCCTCAAGAGACCCGGTTCGACTCCCCCCGCGTGCCCAGCGGGGCCTGCGGCTCACGGCCACCGTCACCGCCACGAGCCGCCTCCTCCACAACCACCACAAACACTACCACCACCTCCACCACTACCACCACCACAAACACCTCCTCCATCCACCACCTCCTCCACAACCACCACTAACACTACCACCACCACAAACACCTCCTCCATCCACTACCACCACAACCTCCATCCACCACTACCGCCTCCTCCACAACCACCACAAACACCTCCTCCATCCACTACCACCACCTTCACTATCACCACCACTACCACCTCCTCCACTACCACCACCTTCACTATCACCACCACTACCACTACCTCCACTACCACCACCTCCACTACCACCACCAGCACCACCACTACAGACACTACCACCACCACCACTACCACCACCTCCACTACCACAAACACTACCACCACCTCCTCCACTACCACCTCCACCACCACCTCCATCCACCACTACCACCGTCACCTCCATCCACCACCACAAACACTACCAGCACCACCACTACCACAAACACCACCACCACCTCCTCCACCACCTCCTCCATCCACTACCACCACCTCCTCCACTACCACCACTTCCTCCACTACCACCTCCACTACCACAAACACCACTACCACCGTCACCGCCATCACCTCCTCCACTACCACCACCACTACCACCTCCTACACTACCACCACCTCCAACCACCACTACCACCACCTTCACTATCACCACCACCTCCTCCACTACCACCACTACTACCACCTCCTCCACTACCACCACCACTACCACCTCCTCCACTACCACCACTACCTCCACCACTACCACCACTACCTCCACCACCTCCTCCATCCACTACCACCACCTTCACTATCACCACCACTACCACCTCCTCCACTACCAACACTACCTCCACCACCTCCTCCTCCATCCACTACCACCACCTTCACTATCACCACCACCTCCATCCACCACCTTCACTACCACCACTACCACCACCTCCTCCACTACCACCACCTCCACTACCACCACCTCCACTACCACAAACACCACCACCACCACCACCTCCTCCACTACCACCACCACCTCCATCCACCACCACAAACACTACCAGCACCACCACCACCTCCACTAGCACCACCACCTCCTCCACTACCACCTCCTACACTACCACCACCACCTCCAACCACCACTACCACCACCTTCACTATCACCACCACCTCCTACACTACCACTACCACCACCATCACCACTACCACCACCTTCACTATCACCACCACCTCCTACACTACCACCACCACCACCTCCAACCACCACTACCACCTCCTCCACTAGCACCACCACCTCTTCCACTACCACCACCACTACCACCTCCTACACTACCACCACCACCTCCAACCACCACTACCACCACCTTCACTATCACCACCACCTCCTACACTACCACCACCACCATCACCACTACCACCACCACCTCCAACCACCATTACCACCACCTCCTCCATCCACCACCACCTCCACTACCACCACCTTCACTATCACCACCACCACATCCACTACCACCTCCACTACCACCACCTTCACTATCACCACCACCTCCACTACCACCTCCATCCACCACCACCGCCCCCTCTGTGTCGAATATTTGAATGCGGCCTTCCCTTACGTCGACTCAGCCTTAAACCAAGTTGTGTGGTGTGTGTGGGTGGTCTGTGTGTGTGTGTAGTCTGGTCTGTGTGTGTGGTGTGTGTGGTCTGTGTGTGGTGTGTGTGTGGTCTGTGTGTGTGTGTGGTCTGTTTGTGTGGTGTGTGTGTGGTCTGTCTGTGTGGCGTGTGTGTGGTCTGTGTGGGGGTAGTCTGTGTGTGGGTGGTCTGTGTGTGTGTGGTGTGTGTGTGTGGTCTGTGTGTGTGATGTGTGTGTGGTCTGTCTGTGTGTGTGTGAGGTCTCTGTGTGTGTGGTCTGTGTGTGTGTGGTCTATACTCTTAGGTTTTTTTTCACTTGATGCAGTAATTTTAGCTGTGACGGTCCCACCTGATGACGGAGACTTGTGTTGCCTCCAAAACGTCGTGATTTATTATTTTATTTTATTTCTATTATTACTTTTGAAAATTCGAGTGTCTCTGTATTTTTCTCAGTGTCTCTGTGTGTATGTCTCTGAGAGTCCTTGTGTGTGTGTCTGTGTTCTGTGCCTTTGTGTGTCTGTGAGTGTCTGTGTCTCTGTGTGTGTCTCTGTGCTTGTCTGTCTGTGCCTGCCTCTGTGGTGTCTGTGTGTGTGGGGAGCGGTAGTGTAGCAGTTAGCGTGCTATGAGCGAGTTCGTCAATATCGTTGATGATGTAAAAATGCATCATAGCTCCACCATTGGAACCTCATTTGCCAGTAGCAAAATATGATAATTAGTGTTTTACCCTTTTATCTGGCAACAAAACTGACACCTTTTTTACAAGGAGTCATGTTTGCATTGACCACAATACCTGCGGTCGGAATGCAAACAAAAAACATAACTCTGATAATGTATGCACTGTCCTTGAAGTTGATTGGTCCACACCCAAGACAGCTTTTCTTAGAGCCTAGTCTCACATGGTGTTGGCTCCCAGTGGCCTCCTAATATCGCAAGGGAAGAGCGTTCCAGACGGCCGCAGAAGCAGCAGCGCATGTGAACGCACCGTCTTTGTTCGTCGGCCAGCCAAAAGTTGCCGCTGCTGCTGTGAAGATGACCGGAGCTCGCGTGATGATGGTTCCACGCTCCTTGACGAGATCAGCAGTGAAGTGTTGTGATCCATTTCCGGCGGCCAGCACTTTGTGCCAGAGGTCGCAATCGGGTACCCGATACCCGTACCCTACCCGGCTACCCGTACCCGGCCGGGTACGGGTACAGGTACCCGTTTGCGACCCTGGTGCGGCCGGGTACGGGTACGGGTAGGTCGTGAGTCACTGGTGAGTCACCGTTTGTCACTCATTTCCCAACGTCTTGTCTCTTCTCACAATTCAAGTTCCTAGAATCAACCCACCCGTGCCTGCAATATGGCTTTATCCCAGAGGTCGCAATCGGGTACCCGTACCCTACACGATACCCGGCCGGGTACGGGTATCCGGGTATCGGGTAGGGTACGGGTACCCATTTGCGACCCTGGTGCGGCCGGGTACGGGTAAGGAATCAAACCCCGTTTGCGACCTCTGCTTTGTGCGTGTAATTAGCGCGGCCTGATTAACGTGTTCGTTATTAAGGCTGCTTTGTGGAAGTGGCGACCGGAAGCTATTGGTGAGCCAAAAGCCGCCGCCGCCACTGCGAGGATGAATGAATGCCCTTCTCGTGTCTGTGTTTTCTAGGTTCGTGCAAAACTGCGGTGCTACACACGAAGGATTGAAGGGGAGGGAGGTTTATTCACTTCTGTCTCGTGCTCCCCCCCCCCCCCGGCTCCGTGTCCCCCGGCACCAAAGGGCAGCCAAAATGAACGAAGACGATGAGGAGGAAGACACGAAGATCTTCTGCCCGGTCTGCAACTGGGTGGTGGTCAGCCTGCCCGCGCTGGAGGACCACATGAAGCGCCACAAGGGCTGGACGGAGCCCGCTCTCTTCCGATGCCCCCACTGCCCGTACAGCACGGACAAGGCGGTCGCCCTCATCAACCACCAGAGGACACACACGGGCGAGAAACCCTACGAGTGCAAGGTTTGCGGCGAGGCGTTCTCCGTGTCGGAGGACTTCCGCGTCCACCAGAGGGCGCACGCGGACGAGAAGCGCCACGTTTGCCCCGTGTGCGGCGACGCCTTCTCCTACGCGGAGGCGCTCGGCACGCACCAGCGGGTGCACGTGAGCGAGAAGCCCTACCAGTGCAGCGTGTGCGGCGCGGAGTTCACGCGCACCAACCACCTCCGCAGCCACAACCGGGTGCACACCAAGGAGAGGCCGTACCGGTGCTCGGCCTGCGGCAAGTCGTTCGCCCGCTCCGACAACCTCGTCACGCACCAGCGCGTGCACACGGGAGAGAGGCCCTACCGGTGCGGCGTTTGCGGCAAGGCGTTCACGCAGTCCGGCACGCTCGTGGTGCACGCCCGGATCCACGCGGGCGACGGCAAGCCGCGGAGGGGGGGGGGCGCAAAGGCGAAGGCGGCGGCGGCGAAGGCGACCGCGTCCGTGGCGGGTGGAGGAGGCCCAAACTCGGGGCCGAAGGCGGAGCGCGACGGCCGGCCCACCGTGAAGGGGAAAGCCGAAGAGGAGGAGGAAGAGGAGGAGGAAGAGGAGGAAGAGGAGGAGGAGGAAGAGGAGGAGGAGGAAGAGGAAGAAGTCGTAAAAGCGGACGTTCCAGCACCAGTTCCGGCGCCAGTTCCGGCGCCAATTCCGGCGCCGTCCGTCGCTCCGTCCGTCGTGAAGCAGGAAACCGAAGAGAGCCCTCGGCTGTGAGGCACGGCCCGGCAGTCAAGGCAGAATCAGAAGGTCCGGTGCCTTCCCATAGCCCCAATCCGTCACGAAGTGGGAACTCCAAAGAGAGCCCTCAGCTGAGACGAGGTCGGCTTCGAAGGTACAGCCATTCAACTATGAAACTCTGTTCATTGTTAGCGGGCATGAGGCCTACGTAGCTCCTCTTTGGAAGGGGGGACCCTGGTTATCGTGAATGACAGCACCTCAACAAAGTGGACGATGTCATCGTCGTCGCGTGGACATGTACAGCGGGGGGGGGGGGGGGGGACGCGAAGACTCGAAACCGCGGTGACGTCGATTCTCAATGTGAAAAGGGGGAAAAGAACGGCGGACCCGGAGAAAAATCCACGGCCACCACGGGGAGAGAGAGACGCAGACTCCAAATAGGCGTCAGGGTTTGGGATCGAACCCACGAACCTCCTGTACAGCAGGCGAAGTAGTTAACATCCCGCCACTCTGAGATGTATCACCAGCCTACCGCCCCCCCCATCACCATGCGTGGATTTTTCTCAGTTTTTTTTCTCCTCCACATTTAGAATTAACATCACTACGCGTTTAGAGTATTTGGCTGCTGCTATAAATTTGCCCGTGGTGATATCAGCCACTTCGTTGTGACAGCCAGGTCACTGTGAAAAAAAACCAGCTACATAGCTCAGTGGTTGGCCATACCAGATTACATTTAAACAGTTTAGTCTCAGATATTTCCTGACCTATTGGTACCATTGCATATAGTTCAGAAAAGACTTAAGAACGGGCAATTAAATAGAAATAAAGAACGGCTGTACAATTGAGAAGACATTGTTAGGCTTTTCTTTAAAAAAATACCAACAACAAACCCTTAACACCGCATCAATGGCTCTCATGCCGCCCGCGACACTTCAAGGGAGGCCCATGAGGGTGACGTCAATGTCAGATGCGCCCCATAGCAGCTTGGGGGGGGGGGGGGGATGACCTTCGTCGATGTGGAAGGCGTCTTAGCCAATCAAAGGAAGGGAAATAAGGGGGCGTGCCTCTCGACCACGACGTGTCCGTCTCGATCCGCGCCCCGCTCTTGCTCTTAAACAGAAAGTGTGTCCAATTAGTGATCCCCAACCGCCCAAAGCATGCCCCCATTGCCACCATGACACCACGTGTGGGCAAAGACACACCCACTTCTAAGCAGAGGTCGCAAACTGGGTTTTGATTCCTTACCCGTACCCGGCTGCACCAGGGTCGCAAATGGGTTCCCGTTCCCTACCCGTACCCTACCCGAAATGAGTGACAAACGGTGACTCACCAGTGACTCGCGGCCTACCCGTACCCGGCCGCACCAGGGTCGCAAACGGCTACCCGTACCCGGCCGGGTACAGGTAGCCGGGTATCGGGTAGGGTACGGATATCGGGTACCCGGTTGCGACCTCTGCTTCTAAGTGTCCACTTTTATTTCATGTCGGCTTTTATCGTATTACAGCCCCGGCGAAGAACGGCGTCTTAGCCAATCAAAGGAAGGGAAATAAGGGGGCTTGCCACTCGACCACGAGTCTCGATCTACGCCGCCGCTCTTGCTGTTAAGCAGAAATAGGGTATTTATTTAGTGTAAATACTTACTTGATCTTAAACAGGTGTTAAAGTCCTTGCTTTTTCATGTTATTTGATGTATGTTTATAGACCAAAAGTGTGTCCAATTTTGATTTGAAGCTTTCGTGACTGCAGGAATCCATACTCTTTGGTTCTTTCGGTAAAGTCACGTGGGTAGAAAAAATAAGAAAAGATCGCGACGTTTCGATCGCAACACAAGCGATCATCCTAAGCATATTAGTTGCTGCAGCTCCATACTATTAACATTCCTTCCCTTTATTAATGCTAACCTTACTCCCTCCCTTTGATGCTGCTAATCCTGCATAATGCACGGGCATATTATGACTTTGAAACCCCCCGCCCACCTCCTACGAATTCCACAAGTAATGACTAATCCCATATCTGAATTTCTCATAAATATGCAAAATTCCTCTTGATATGCAAATTATTTTGTCAAGGCGCTCTTCCCCCTCCAACCCAGCTTAAATATACGCTCCAAGCCTGGTGGTGTTTCATTAAGACGCTGTCTTTCCGACAGACCTGTTCTTCACCTGAGGACGGCTGCTTGCGTTGTGGCCGAAACGTCGTGAGAATTGTATTTTATTATGTTTTATTTTTATTATTTTATTATTTCCCTTCTACGTGACTTTACCGAAAGAACCAAGAAGAAGATCACGACGTTTCGATCGCAACACAAGCGGTCGTCCTCAGGCGGAGGAAAAAAAAAATCCAGCAGTGGGACTGCTGAATCAGCGAGAGAGCTGTTGCAACAAGGTTATATATGTGGTGATGGGCAAGAAATTGCCACATATATAACCTTCATACTCTTAGTTTTTTAGGTAAAGTCACGTAGGTAAAAAATGAAATAAAAATTAATGAAAATAAAATAATCAAAGTCACGACGTTTCGGAGGCAACACAAGTCTCCGTCATCAGGTGGGACCGTCACAGCCAGATTTGATACAGCAAAAATTTGATACAGCAAATCTGGCTGTGACGGTCCCACCTGATGACGGAGACTTGTGTTGCCTCCGAAACGTCGTGATTTTTATTATTTTATTTTTTATTAATTTTAATTTAATTTTTTACCTACGTAACTTTACCAAAAAAACTAAGAGTATGAATCCTTGCAGTTCACGAAAGCTTCAAATCTAGAATATATAACCTTATTGTAACAGCTCTCTCGCTGGTTGAGCAGTCCCACTTTTGGATTATTATTTTATCTGCCTGAGGACGACCGCTTGTGTTGCGATCGAAACGTGGTGATCTTTTATAATTTTTTTCTACCCACGTGACTTTACCGAAAGAACCAAAGAGTATGGATTCCTGCAGTCACGAAAGTTTCAAATCTAGATTCTTTCGGTAAAGTCACGTAGATAGAAAAAAATAAAGTTGATATAAAATAAATAAATACATTTTTCTTAACTTTACCGAAATAAAATGTATCAAATCAAATAAAGCAATAAAATTATTCTTTATAGAAAAAAGTATAATTGAATATTTATTTAATTTGTATTTCATTAACTTTTCTATTAGTATTTCTATTATATTTATTTAGTTTAATTTTTCTACCTACGTGACTTTACCGAAAGAACCAAAGAGTTTGTGTCCAATTAGCAATCCCCAAGCACCTAAAGCAGCAACGCTCCCCTTTGCCACCATGACACCACGTGTGGGCAAAGACACGCCCACTTCCCAGTGTCCGCTTTTCATGTCGTATTACAGCGCCGTGGGTGTGGAGAATGCGGTCAACATGCACGAAGAGGGGGGTGGAAGGACCCGATCGCGTGGGGGGGGGGGGGTTCAAACGTTATGCTTCTCAGTTGAACACGTAGCAGGCTTTCGCGACCAATATTATTCATAATCAACGTTTTTGGGTTTAGATCGCGTTATTTATAAATGTGTCGTAACCCTCCACCACCCGACACGGCCAATCAGTAAAAAAGTGTCACGTTGACAAAAGACAAATAGTTCACTGCTTTAGCCCACCGGTGTGTTGAAGCGTGAAACCACAACATTTATAATTTTTTAGTACGACGTTTCGCTGGTAATTGCATCCAGCATCATCGGGCAATTCGCCAGAATGGTGAGGCTCTGCTCCGTCTCCCGTTCTTATATAGAGCAGCAGCAGGGTGACGTCATTAACTCATCAGGTGCAACGATTTGAGGCGGGGGGGGGGGGTTATTGTAATTATATACTAGATTAGTAATCAGGCAGTTGTTACGATGCGAGTTGTAGATTAGTAATCAGTTTGAATGTGTTTTATTGTAATTATGCTACTTTAGTAATCAGTTTTTGTTTCCCTATAAGGAATATGCTTCTCACCGAAGCACAGGAGACGAGACAGCGTGTTGATGAAGTTCATTGTAAGGAATTCTGCGAGGGCAGAGATGGCTGTCGCCACTTCTTCGGTCGCGCGGCGCTTTCGGATGCGCTGCTCCTGCGGCCGTCTAGGAATGCTTCTTCCGATGTTAGGAAGTCACTGGGAGCTTCGCACTTTTAAACCATCATCTAGATTGTGACACAAACGCATTTCTCTAGAACTGCTTTTTGTGTGGTGTTAGTTTTGTCGTCCTTCACCCGCACCTCCGATTAGCGCGGTTGGCTACGTCCAGTATTCGCGAAATACGTTCAACGTATATTCGCACGTACAAAACAGGTCACTGCATGGAACCAGGATGATCCCGTGAATGAGCTATGATTGTGAATCGAGATTATCGTACAATTTCAATATACATCAAATAATCTCGTGCTTTAAAGAGCAAGATTTACGCTTGTATCGGGCGTTACTTTTTTTCGGAATCTTGGGGGACAAAACGTCGATTGGGAAAGGCGGACATTTTCCACGCATGCCGTCGGCAAGAGAAAATTTTTGGTTGTACGCACGTTTTCCTCTGACCTACCGTGTGGGAGATACAGAGCGTGACGGACAGAGACTTGCACGATACACGGTGTTTCCCTCGTTAGTCGCGAGGGAATGCGCCCCGGCAATGCTCGTGAATGGGAAATTTAGCGGATAAATGATATTGGCTCTACGCAAAACTTAATTTGAATGAATTACCTTAAATAGGTAAAACACGTTCCTTCGGAGTGGGCAGGTAGGAACTTGGTTGGACAGCGCGGCGTTCGGGGGGGGGGCAGTTGGATGAGTGGGCATGTTTACCCTTCCCCCCCACACTCCCCGACATCGTCAACCAATCGCGGCGTAGCTTGGTGTTCGGTGGGGAGGTGCATAGGTGGGCGGAATTCCGGATATGCACGACAGACAGACAAATAATCCCTGGTGGGCAGTGTGGAACCTGTTGTTCCTACCTGTATACGTTTTGATTTAAAGCTTTCGTGACTGCAGGGATTCATATTCTTGGTTCTTTCGGTAAAGTCTTGCTGTGGATTTCACACCTGATGATGATTGCTTGTGTTGCAGTCGAAACGTCGTGAGAATTTGTATTGTTTTCTATTTTTATTACTTTATTATTTCCCTTCTACGTAACTTTACCGAAAGAACCAAGGATAGGTAAATCAGCTTTATCTCTCATCACTTCTTTATCTAATCACTTAATCACTCGCGTAACTTTATCTCATCACTTTCTCGATGCAGCAGTCGTGTAGCGTTACAGATGCCATTCACGGGTAGCCAAAGTCGTGGATACCAAGTTGGCGAATGACGGGGGATTCCTGTAATCGGCGGAAGTGATGAACCCGGCGAGTCCGGTAGCTTGCGGTTAAAGAGAGACATTTCTTTAAAATAATCCTGATTAATGTTACATTTTTTACATCGAGTTTTGTATATGCATGCTAACATTTCAATGAGAATCCACTGATATACAGTGGAACCCCTCTACACGGCCACCCGTGTTAATGACTAAACGCTTTACGGCGGGCCTCCGTAGAACCCAATGTGTTCGCTTACCGCCCGTTCTCCTGTTAAAAGTCAGGCTGTTGTAGGTACAGTAAATATTAATGCATTGCTTAATCGTGTTTCTTTTAATATTATGTGTTTATATTGTCAGTATCTTTACATATGAATATACATTATTAAAATATGTACATTTTTGGGGTGAAAAGGGGCAACTTTCCATGCTATCTGAACGAGTTAAGACTTTAACATGTATTTCCTATACTCGCTTAACGACCAAATCACTTAACGGCCGGTTTTGTGGAACCAATTACCGTCGTTAAGAGGGGTCCTACTGTAGAGCGGTAACGTGACATCACAAAATAGGTATGTCCTACTATTATGGAGCCGCTGTAGAGTAGCTGACGTTTGCGAAGACGGAGAGAGGGAGGGGATTGGGTTGACCGCCCCACCCAAGTGGGTTCCATGAGCGGGGCTACCTGTTGTACTTTTATCTACGGAGGGGAAGACAGGGGAGGAAGAACTTAAGTGAGAGGATAGAGGGAGCGGGAGGGGGACGGGCTGGGTGGGGCGGGGGGAGCGAGGGGGGGGGAATGTTGTATATAATAGCCTGGGATGTGACGAAGTGAGAGGATAGAGGAAGCAGGTAGAATGAGGTGGGGGGGGGGGGGGTGGAATGTTGTATATAATAGCCTGGTATGTGACATTGCCAAATTTCTAAATGATAAAACTGACGGGCACGTATAATTGGCGAGGGGGGTATGTCCAGGGTTGGATGGAGCTCGTGAAGGGGTTGGATGGGGGTGACGTGGTGAAACAAACGCGTGTGCGTGTCGTTCCGTAGTCATTTTATTGTTAACCACTCCAGAACGTGCCGGAATGTGTATCCCTGCCTATGAAACTGTCGTCATTGTTAATTGCCAATAAAGTTGGCCAAAAACAAAAAAAACAGCGATGCCTTGACATCATTTATTCTCACTGGATCTCAACTAGCTTCCCACTCGTATTTGAAAGCTCAATTACTTTTCATAAACGTGCGATGTCAAAAACTCCTAGAAAACCAGCAAAGTCCACGACCAGTTCTTCTTCGTCTTAACAGATATAGGTTACTGGCTAATCAACTGATTTATATTCTAGACAAAGCCTTCGCTTGTAACTATAAAAATCTTTAAAACACGTTCCTTCGGAGTGGGCAGGTAGGAACTTGGTTGGACTGCGCATTCGTGCGATCCGTGTCACGCGGCGCAACCTGCATGGGGCGGTGCGTCACGTGGTGCCGAGCCCGCCCGAAGCGCTCTATGAAATACAAATCGGGGGCGTGGCTATGCACGACAGACAGACAGAAAAATAATCCCTGGTGGGCAGTGTGGAACTGTTGTTCCTTCCTGTAAAATTTACGTTTCAAACATGCCCCCTGAACCCCCAAAACAAATCTGGATATAATTCATAATGTTGACAATTGTGAGAAGAAGGACTCAGCTCACCACCGTGTTCAGCGATGGTCTCTTTATTCGATGACCCACAGGAAACATCTCCGGTCATACGGCAGGAAACACACCACGCTCCGGCACTCCGCACGAAGAACTCCCCCCCCCCCCCCCTCTTCCTCTCTCGCCAGAGGTCGCAACCGGGTACCCGATACCCGTACCCTACCCGATACCCGGCTACCCGTACCCAGCCGGGTACGGGTACGTGTACCCGTTTGGGACCCTGGTGCGGCCGGGTACGGGTAAGGAATCAAAACCCGTTTGCGACCTCTGTCTCTCGCTCTCTTTTATCCCCTGTCGCTCGTTTCTTGCCAGTCATTGCCAAGGAGCTTTTGTTCCAAACGACGACTCACTGACCAATCATTGAGTCTCCTCCCTAATCTCTGCCCAGGGGTTTGCCCCCCAGATTGACGATTAACTGGCCAGGCACCCGAGTGTCTTCGTTCCTTGCCAATCACTCATTGCCCAGGGGCTTCTGTCCCAGAATAGGACTCACTGACCAATCATCTCCTAGTCTCCTCTCTAATCTGCCCAGGGGTTTGCCCCCAGGTTGACGATTAACTGGCCAGGCACCCGAGTGTCTTCGTTCCTTGCCAATCACTCATTGCCCAGGGACTTTTTCTCCAGAAGATGACTCGCTGACCAATCATTGAGTCTCCTCCATAATCTCTGCCCAGGGGTTTGCCCCCCAGATTGACGATTAACTGGCCAGGCACCCGAGTGTCTTCGTTCCTTGCCAATCACTCATTGCCCAGGGACTTCTGTCCCAGAATAGGACTCACTGGCCAGCCGTCGCGAAGTCTCCACAAATAGTGTCGGTCGTTATACTTCTTAAGAAGGCGAATCCGTATCTAGTAGTCTTATCAATAACAACTCATTGGTGTAGCTTCAGTAGAAACCCCACTATTTGGGAGGTCCAATAACCACCAAGAGCCAACTCTACTCAACAGCTGCCACGCATCACGTCGCAGTTCTTTACAGAGTTCCATGAGGTGTCACCTTTTATTTGTGTCATTACTTATGACTCCAGCGGTCCACCGGCACAGGACTTATTTCTCGTATCTTCCAACACTTCGTGATAGTTTTTCCATCCATTCTGTTCACTCGTGCAGACACGCTCGTGCTTTCCAATGGCCGATGTATCGGATGGTATTTTCTCAACATTTTCCTCTCCCGGTCAGCTTCTCGAGTGTTTCATCTCCGCCCCACGAGACCTGCCCCTCTGTGTAGCCCACATCCTCCACCTGCGCCACCAAATTAATAAAGGTCCCAGTCGAGGACTCACTCTCACTCGACATGCTTCCTTTTGTAGTCCCCTCCTCCTTCACCTTCCCACGGAGACCTCAACATCCGTTCCCAAAGCAGAGACTCGGTCTCCCGTGTGCCACCTTCACAGCAGCCGTGTCTCACAGCCGGGGCTTCCTTCCCGTTCACGCTTCACGATCGAGCAGGGAAACGAGGCACCGTCACCTCCACCTTCTACCTTCACCCCTGACCACGTTTCTGAGCCGGGTCGTTCTTCACGCTCCTGCTTCACGATCGACGGCGAGATGGAAGGACCATCGCTACCTTCACGTTCCACCTTCACCCTCGACCGTGCCTCAGAGCAGGCCCCTTCGTCACATTCCCGCTTTACAATTGACAGGGAGGTCGAAGGAGGCTCGGGTCCACATTCCACCTTAACCCCCGGCCACGTCTCAAAATTGGGGTTTTCTTCGCGCCCCCGCGCCACCGCGGGACTCTCATCCTCAACGGTCACCTCCACCTCCCCGGAGGGAGTCGCGGTTTCGTCCTCGGGGTCTTTGGACTCGGCGGATGCCCCCCTGCACGTGGCGCACTCGTGGCGTCTCCTGCCCCGGCACGTTCCCCTGGGAGCGCGGAGGCGAGCCGAAAACGTCAACGTGTCCCCAGCACTTTGTGCACTTGCAGGGCTTCCCACCGGCGTGTGTCCTCTGGTGGATGCGGAGGGCTCCCGAGTGCGTGAACGACTTCCCGCACGTGGGGCAACCGTATGGCTTCTCCCCCGTGTGGATCCTCTTGTGGATGCCGAGGGTTCCCGACTCGGAGAAGGCCTTGCCGCACGTAGGGCACGCGTACGGCTTCTCCCCCGTGTGGATCCTCGTGTGTATGCACAGGGCTCCCGATTGGGCGAAGGCCTTCTTGCACACGGTGCACTTGTAGGGCTTCTCGCCCGTGTGGATCCTCTCGTGTATGACGAGCCCTCCCGACTGCGTGAATTCCTTGCCGCACGTCGCGCACCTGTAGGGCTTCTTGCCCGTGTGGACCCGCTTGTGGGTGACGAGCGTGTCCGAGCGCGCGAACGCCTTGCCGCACACGGCGCACGCGTACGGCTTCTCGCCCGTGTGGATCCTCTGGTGGCTGAGAAGGTGGTGCGACTGAGTGAAGTCCATTCCGCAGACGGTGCAGTGGTAGGGCTTTTCGCCCGTGTGGATCCTCTCGTGTTCCCGGAGGTCCTCCGACTGCGCGAACGCCTTTCCGCAGAAGGAGCACTTGTGCCGCTTTCGTTTGGCGTGAATCCTCTGGTGGGAGCAGAAGTCTCCCGAGTTGGCGAATACTTCCCCGCACACCCTGCACTTGTAGGGCTTCTCGTCAGCGTGCGTCCTCTGGTGGCCGATCAGAGTGGCCGCTTTGTCCGTGCTGTAAGGGCAGTGGGGGCACTGGTACAGCACGGACTCGGTCCGACCCCTGTGCCGCTTCATGTGGTCCTCCAGGGCGGGCAGGTTGATCACCACCCAGTTGCAGATCGGGCAGTAGATCTTCATCTCTCCTCCCTCGTTCATTTTAATGTCTCGGGCGCTGGGATGCAGTGAGGCACGAGAAGGAAATTCATCCCCTCCACCGAGGTGTGAACCTAGAAAAAGTGAAGAAATTGTCAGTTGCGTACATTTAACTTTTTTCGCACCGTACGTAGACAACGGTTCTGACCGGCGGTACCCATTGCAGGATGGCATTCTCGTAAACACAGCGCCTTGACCAAGGTGCTCGATCAATAACACTTGTCAACAAAAAAAGAAAAATTCTGGCCTGGACTTTTGCAGCTGTTTTAGACTAATTCCAGGGTGCTGATTCCAAATCTGATCTGCTCAGATTTGCTCTATCACATCTCATTTTTATGCTATCGGCATACCCCATTTTCATTGATTTTACCCGAAATTAACTCTGTCACTTATGATTGCAAGTTGTTGCGAGTCAGTGACTGCTTTAGTGTTGAAATATGGTGCTGTATTTTTAGGATAGTGTGTTTATAATATATTTTATGTAGATATCCATTCATTTAATATTTTTCTTCTGCAGTTTGTATTGAAAATGCAATATTTGATATCTCAAAAACCTGATGTGATAGACAAAAACTGATGCCATATTTGGAATCAGCACCCCAAAATTACCGTTGGAATACCTTATTGCAGAAAAAGTGTGTTGACCAGTGTAATCGGATATTTTGACAGCACCGGTATTAGTCGACCAGAGAGCGATGCCGAAAACTCAAGTATCCAAATATTCATAGCTCGGGTTGAGTAATTATATCTATTGCAACAGGCATACATCAACAACAACAACCGCCATTCGCCACTAACTGACGGTGACATCACCACGGCGCTTGTGCCAGGCTAGGTGCACGTTAAGGCCACGTGAAGTGTTGAATGCCCGCTGGCAGGAGGCCACGGGGCAGACCCAGGTGCCATGGGTCGACTGACTGAGATGACTGGCTGATGCAAGTCATACACACACGGACAGACATTAACAACACAGACACACAGACAGACACAGATGCCCCGTATAGCCTTTACCCAGATTATTTGTTGGGGCAAGTGCTGTTAGCGAGCACCTATGAAGGCCGACACAGTGGGTACACGAGTGGGTGGGTGGCCAGCACCACGCCCGGCCGCCTTTGTCTCACCAGAGCCAATGTTTTTAGGCACCGCACCAGCTACTCAATTGAAGCCCCGTGAGTGGGAATCGAACTCGGGTCGCCGGGTTAGTAGCGCTAACCGCTGCACCACCGCTCCCCATACACACAGACAGACAAAGACACAGGCTAACAAAGACAGTCTCACATACAAAGACAGACACGCACAGACAGACACACAGACAGACACAGACAGATACACACAGACACATACAGACAGACACACACAGACACACAGACAGACACACAGACAGACACACACAGACAGACACACACAGACAGACCCACACACAGACAGACACACACAGACAGACACACAGACACACACAGAGACACAAAGACAGACACACACAGACACACACAGATATACACAGACACACACAGACAGACACACACAGATAGACACACAGACAGACACACACAGACAGACACAGACAGACAGACACACAGACAGACAGACAGACACACAGACACACACAGACAGACACGACACACAGACACACACACAGACAGACACACACACACACAGACACACACACAGACAGACACGCACACACACAGACAGACACACAGACGGACTCACCACTCTCGCGCTCTGCGTCCATCCGTGACGTCACACCCAGCGTCTCCAGCAGCCGCCACGGCGGCCGACGTGACGTCACGTCCCCCCCGCGTGTGGATCCTCTCGTGGATGACGTCACGCGCGCGCCCTCCGGTTTGCGGAGAGATGACGTCACGCGAGCGCGATGGGGGGGTGTGTGAAGGGGACGGAAGTGACGTCACATACGAGAGCTGACCAGAGGTGAGAGCGGACAGTGATCCGTGAGTGCGGCCTCCCCCTAGGTAGACTCGGCCTCAAACGCGTTACCTTGTAGCGTCGTCACCGGGGAGAGAGACAAAGGCGGCCGGGCGTGGGCGCTGGCCACATCAGCCGCAGTGCCGGCTCCTTCGTAAGAGCACTTGCCCCGACATTCAGGTGAGGCTATACCGGGTGTGGGTTGAGCGCCTTTGTCTTTGTCTGTGTGAATCCGGGGAGCGGTGGCGCAGTGGTTAGCGCGCTACGTTCTGCGAACCCGGCAGGGGCACGGCTCACATATCAGTGGCGGCCTTCATAGGCGCTGCAGCACTTGCCCCTACAGCCTGTTGCAGGCTACCTGGGGTAGCTTTGTATTTGTGTCTAGGCGCTGCTGCTGCTACTAACACAGCACTTGCCCCTACAGCCTGTTGCAGGCTACCTGGGGTAGCTTTGTCTTTGTGTCTAGGCGATGCTGCTGCTACTACAGCACTTGCCCCTACAGCCTGTTGCAGGCTACCTGGGGTAGCTTTGTCTTTGTGTCTAGGTGCTGCTGCTACTAACACAGCACTTGCCCCTACAGCCTGTTGCAGGCTACCTGGGGTAGCTTTGTGTCTAGGCGCTGCTGCTGCTACTAACACAGCACTTGCCCCTACAGCCTGTTGCAGGCTACCTGGGGTAGCTTTGTCTTTGTGTCTAGGCGCTGCTGCTGCTACTAACACAGCACTTGCCCCTACAGCCTGTTGCAGGCTACCTGGGGTAGCTTTGTCTTTGTGTCTAGGTGCTGCTGCTACTAACACAGCACTTGCCCCTACAGCCTGTTGCAGGCTACCTGGGGTAGCTTTGTCTTTGTGTCTAGGTGCTGCTCGCTACTAACACAGCACTTGCCCCTACAGCCTGCTGCAGGCTACCTGGGGTAGCTTTGTCTTTGTGTCTAGGTGCTGCTGATGTTTCAAAGAGACGGACCCAATTTCAAAGCAGTTTAATTCACGATGACAACGTGTTACTGTTGCGCACGCAAAGTTACAGACGGTTTGAATGAGTTATCAAGTTTTACTCTAACCATTTTACTGGTAGGAACCACCTGGTTCCAGCAGCCCACAGGAGATTATTGTGTCCGTCCGTCGTGAATCCAAAAATGGGAGGGGTGGGGCTGGGTGGAGAGGGGAGGGTGGGGAAGGGCTGGGTGGGGCTGGGTGGGGAAGGAAAGGGTGGGGCTGAGTGGGGAGGGTGGGGAGGGGCTGGGTGGGGGTGGGAGGGGTGGGGCTGGGTGGGGAGGGGCTGGTCACCCCGTGGTGCCCTTATAAAACTCAACGTTTCACCGACTCACGCCGGCTTGTGCCTGCCCTCACAGTCGGCCATATTTGCGGAATACACCACGCTGCCGTTGACCCTTCAGGCCATTGACCGAGCAACCCAACGTTCCTACCAGCTCCCTCCGCAGCAGATGAATGTGTTATAAATGCTCTGTGTGCCCTCCGCCTACTGTACGGACAATATCGAGACGATACCATCTTCTTGGTTCTTTCGGTAAAGTCACGTAGAAGGGAAATAATAAAATAATAAAAATAAAAACATGATAAAATAATTCTCACGACGTTTCGGCCACAACGCAAGCAGCCGTCCTCAGGTGAAGAACAGGTCCGTCGGGAAGACAGCGTCTGAATGAAACACCACCAGGCTTGGAGCGTATATTTAAGCTGGGTTGGAGGGGGAAGAGCGCCTTGACCAAATAATTAGCATATAACCTGAGGACGGCTGCTTGCGTTGTGGCCGAAACGTCGTGAGAATTATTAAATGTTTAATTTTATTATTTTATTATTTCCCTTCTACGTGACTTTACCGAAAGAACCAAGAAGATGAATCCCTGCAGTCACTAAAGCTTTAAATCGAAATAAAATCGAGACGATAGTTGAATTCGTCCCAAATAACTCTAAAAGTGTCTCCACTTCCGATGAAGTCACCGCTGCCGTGATTCAGATTTTGTTACACGCTTTGATTTAAATTTTGATTTAAAGCTTTCGTGACTGCAGGCATTCATATTCTTCATCAGGTGTGATGATGATTGCTTGTGTTGCAGTTGAAACGTCGTGAGAATTTTTATTGTTTAATATTTATATTATTTTATTATTTCCCTTCTACGTGACTTTACCGAAATAACAAAGAAGATGCTTTTATTTAACTCACTCTGTTGTTGTCGTCGTTGTCATATCCTCAAATCTTGTAACTCAATTTTAACCCACTTCCCAATGTGGTATCGACTGCAAAACTTGGTATACTTATGTCATACTGATGACAGTACTATATTCTATCATTAAAAATAAAATAAATATTTTAAAACATTTTTTACAAGTTATGTTTCGGCTTGGGTCTAATTGTCCACGCTCAACTGACGTTGGCTGTAAATCACCACGGCCCCTTACGTGATGGCAAGCTTCGGGGTCACTTCCTGGAGTCGTGGAGTTCTGCCATTTCTAGTACGGTTACATTTCATTAAAGCGTGTTTCTAAAAAAGTATTTTTAAATATTA
>NC_083844.1:7479434-7544142 GCF_015708825.2 Lethenteron reissneri | reverse complement strand
TGAATAAACCTCCCTCCCCTTCAATCCTTCGTGTGTAGCACCGCAGTTTTGCACGAACCTAGAAAACACAGACACGAGAAGGGCATTCATTCATCCTCGCAGTGGCGGCGGCGGCTTTTGGCTCACCAATAGCTTCCGGTCGCCACTTCCACAAAGCAGCCTTAATAACGAACACGTTAATCAGGCCGCGCTAATTACACGCACAAAGCAGAGGTCGCAAACGGGGTTTGATTCCTTACCCGTACCCGGCCGCACCAGGGTCGCAAATGGGTACCCGTACCCTACCCGATACCCGGATACCCGTACCCGGCCGGGTATCGTGTAGGGTACGGGTACCCGATTGCGACCTCTGGATAAAGCCATATTGCAGGCACGGGGGTTGATTCTAGGAACTTGAATTGTGAGAAGAGACAAGACGTTGGGAAATGAGTGACAAACGGTGACTCACCAGTGACTCACGACCTACCCGTACCCGTACCCGGCCGCACCAGGGTCGCAAACGGGTACCTGTACCCGTACCCGGCCGGGTACGGGTAGCCGGGTAGGGTACGGGTATCGGGTACCCGATTGCGACCTCTGGCACAAAGTGCTGGCCGGAAATGGATCACAACACTTCACTGCTGATCTCGTCAAGGAGCGTGGAACCATCATCACGCGAGCTCCGGTCATCTTCACAGCAGTAGCGGCAACTTTTGGCTGGCCGACGAACAAAGACGGTGTGTTCACATGCGCTGCTGCTTCTGCGGCCGTCTGGAACGCTCTTCCCTTGCGATATTAGGAGGCCACTGGGAGCCAACACCATGTGAGACTAGGCTCTAAGAAAAGCTGTCTTGGGTGTGGACCAATCAACTTCAAGGACAGTGCATACATTATCAGAGTTATGTTTTTTGTTTGCATTCCGACCGCAGGTATTGTGGTCAATGCAAACATGACTCCTTGTAAAAAAGGTGTCAGTTTTGTTGCCAGATAAAAGGGTAAAACACTAATTATCATATTTTGCTACTGGCAAATGAGGTTCCAATGGTGGAGCTATGATGCATTTTTACATCATCAACGATATTGACGAACTCGCTCATAGCACGCTAACTGCTACACTACCGCTCCCCACACACACAGACACCACAGAGGCAGGCACAGACAGACAAGCACAGAGACAAAAGATAAGACACAGCTAAAATTACTGCATCAAGTGAAAAAAAACCTAAGAGATAGACCACACACACACAGACCACACACACAGAGACCTCACACACACACAGACAGACCACACACACATCACACACAGCCACACACACACACACCACACACAGACCACCACACACACACAGACTACCCCCACACAGACCCACACACGCCACACAGACAGACCACACACACACCACACAAAACAGACCACACACACACACAGACCACACACACACCACACACAGACCACCACACACCACACACACAGACCAGACTACACACACACACAGACCACCCACACACACCACACAACTTGTTTAAGGCTGAGTCGACGTAAGGGAAGGCCGCATTCAAATATTCGACACAGAGGGGGCGGTGGTGGTGGATGGAGGTGGTAGTGGAGGTGGTGGTGATAGTGAAGGTGGTGGTAGTGGAGGTCGGTAGGGATGTGGTGGTGGTGATAGTGAAGGTGGTGGTAGTGGAGGTGGTGGTGGATGGAGGAGGTGGTGGTAATGGTGGTTGGAGGTGGTGGTGGTAGTGGTGATGGTGGTGGTGGTAGTGTAGGAGGTGGTGGTGGTGATAGTGAAGGTGGTGGTAGTGGTGGTTGGAGGTGGTGGTGGTAGTGTAGGAGGTGGTAGTGGTGGTGGTAGTGGAAGAGGTGGTGGTGCTAGTGGAGGAGGTGGTAGTGGTGGTTGGAGGTGGTGGTGGTGGTAGTGTAGGAGGTGGTGGTGATAGTGAAGGTGGTGGTAGTGGTGATGGTGGTGGTAGTGGTAGTGTAGGAGGTGGTGGTGATAGTGAAGGTGGTGGTAGTGGTGGTTGGAGGTGGTGGTGGTAGTGTAGGAGGTGGTAGTGGAGGAGGTGGTGGTGCTAGTGGAGGTGGTGGTGGTGCTGGTAGTGTTTGTGGTGGTGGATGGAGGTGGTGGTGGTAGTGGAGGAGGTGGTGTGGTGGGTGGTGTTTGTGGTAGTGGAGGTGGTGGTAGTGGAGGTGGTGGTAGTGGAGGAGGTGGTGGTAGTGGTGGTAGTGAAGGTGGTGGATGGAGGTGGTGGTGATAGTGAAGGTGGTGGTAGTGGATGGAGGAGGAGGTGGTGGAGGTAGTGTTGGTAGTGGAGGAGGTGGTAGTGGTGGTGATAGTGAAGGTGGTGGTAGTGGATGGAGGAGGTGGTGGAGGTAGTGGTGGTAGTGGTGGAGGTAGTGGTGGTAGTGGAGGAGGTGGTAGTGGTGGTGGTAGTGGAGGAGGTGGTAGTAGTGGTGGTAGTGGAGGAGGTGGTGGTGATAGTGAAGGTGGTGGTAGTGGTGGTTGGAGGTGGTGGTAGTGTAGGAGGTGGTAGTGGTGGTGGTAGTGGAGGAGGTGATCGGCGGTGACGGTGGTAGTGGTGTTTGTGGTAGTGGAGGTGCGGTAGTGGAGGAAGTGGTGGTAGTGGAGGAGGTGGTGGTAGTGTAGGGTGGTGGTGGTTTGTGGGTAGTGGTGGTGCTGGTAGTGTTTGTGGTGGTGGATGGAGGTGACGGTGGTAGTGGTGATGGAGGTGGTGGTGGAGGTGTAGTGGAGGAGGTGGTGGTAGTGTTTTGTGGTAGTGGAGGTGGTGGTAGTGGTGGTGGTGGTAGTTGTCTGTAGCTGGTGGGGCTGGGGTGGTATGGAGGTGGTGTAGTGGAGGTAGTGGTAGTGGTGGTGATAGTGAAGGTGGTGTTAGTTGGAGGAGGTGGTAGTGGTGGTGATATGGAGGTGGTGGTAGTGTGATGGAGGAGGTGTTTGTGGTGGTTGTGGCAGAGGCGGGAGTGGTGGAGGAGGTTGTGGTGGTAGTGATGGAGGAGGTGTTTTGTGGGTGGTAGTGTTAGTGGTGGTTGTGGAGGAGGTGGTGGATGGAGGAGGTGTTTGTGGTGGTGGTTAGTGGTGGAGGTGGTGGTAGTGTTTGTGGTGGTTGTGGAGGAGGCGGCTCGTGGCGGTGACGGTGGCCGTGAGCCGCAGGCCCCGCTGGGCACGCGGGGGGAGTCGAACCGGGTCTCTTGAGGCGGCTTCGTTCGCGGTCACTGCCGCAACCGCTGCGCCACCGCTCTCCCGCCTCGCTCCACAGCCAAACGGCGCACGCCGGTGACGTCACGGCTCGCGCCTACGAGCGTTCTGACGTCACGACTCCGCTACGAGCGTTCTGACGTCACGACTCCGCTACGAGCGATCTGACGTCACGGCTCGAGCCGACGAGAGTTCTGACGTCACGGCTTGCTACAACGAGCGTTCTGACGTCACGGCTCGAGCCGACGAGCGTTCTGACGTCACGGCTCGCTACGACGAGAGTTCTGACGTCACGGAGCGCTACGACGAGCGTTCTGACGTCACAGCTTGCTACGACGAGCGTTCTGACGTCACGTCACGCGTGCCGACCGACGGCAGGAGGCGTTTTGACGTCACGTCTCGCGTACGCGAGCGAGTGACGTAGCAACGAGTCGCACCGATGCCCTTTAACTGACAAAATGGTTACGTGACGTCACGTTCACAACAACAGGCTACGTCATCATCACAATAAGCCATTTTCAATCCACTGTTGGATGATAGGGTGGGGAGGGGCTGGGTGGGGAGGGGCTGGGTGGGGAGGGGCTGGGTGGGGAGGGTGGGGCTGGGTGGGGAGGGTGGGGAGGGGCTGGGTGGGGAGGGTGGGGTGGGCTGGGTGGGGAGGGTGGGGTGGGGCTGGGTGGGGCTGGGTGGGGAGGGTGGGGCTGGGTGGGGCTGGGTGGGGAGGGGCTGGTCACCCCGTGGTGCCCTTATAAAACTCAACGTTGCACCTACTCACGCCGGCTTGTGCCCGCCCTCACAGTCGGCCATATTTGCGGAATACACCACGCCGCCGTTGACCCTGCAGGCCATTGACCGAGCAACCCAACGTTCCTACCAGCTCCCTCCGCAGGAATGTGTTGTTAAACTGCAATGGCGGGGAACCTTTTTTCTGCCAAGAGCCATTTGGATATTTCTATAACATCATACAAAAATGCTCAACTTAAAAATTCGCCCGTGAGATTTGGTCAAACATTTCATTAACTCACCCCCTAATGCGTTGGGCTGGAACTGCTTCTCTTTGGCGAGGCGTGGTGATGATGTTAGCTGCTGGTATTGATGATGTCACTGCTACTCGCAACTGCTTTTCCAGGTTTGCTCCTAGATTTGTTGAATTTCAAGTCCCGCCTGCGGTTGCCTTGGCAGGGCCAGACCCCAATGATTCCGCGGGTCTTATACAGCCCACGGGCCGGACGTTCCCCACCCCTGTGTTAAAGAGACAGACCCCCATAACATCATTCGTTGGCACGGTTTGCACGGTTGGCGCGGTTGTCAACGTTGGCACGGGTGGCACGGGTGGAAAACGTTTGCACGGTTGGCGCGGTTGTCAACGTTGGCACGGGTGGCACGGGTGGAAACACGTTGGCACGGTTTGCACGGGTGGAAAACGTTGGCACGGTTTACACGGGTGGCAACGTTGGCACGGGTGGCACGGGTGGAAACGTTGGCACGGTTTTCACGGGTGGCAACGTTGGCAAGGTTTGCACGGGTGGAAAACGTTGGCACGGTTTACACGGGTGGAAAACGTTGGCACGGGTGGCGCGGGTGGAAAACGTTGGCACAGTTTGCACGGGTGGAAAACGTTGGCACGGGTGGAAAACGTTGGCACGGGTGGGACGGGTGGCACGGGTGACGTACTCGACACCGCTGCTATCCGTGCCAATAACCCACCGCTCGCTGGCAAAGTGACAGACTCACTCCGCGGGCCTCCGTGTTTTACGATTGTTTAATAAATAACGCGTGCACCAATATCGATGTTCGAACATCGGGGGCAAAAAACAACAGCGCGCGCGTGTTGTGTGTGTGTGTGTTGGAGAGTTAAACCCACGTCGACAAAACGTGGCCAATTCTTTACCGGTTAGACCGCTATGCCGGTTGTGTGTTGGGAGAGTAAACCCACGACAACATTTACAAATATAGTGTAGTGTATAATAGTGTATAGTGTAGTGTATGGTGTAGTGTATAGTGTAGTAGTGTATAGTGTAGTGTATAGTGTAGTAGTGTATAGTGTAGTGTATAGTGTGTAGTGTATAGTGTAGTGTATAGTGTAGTGTGTAGTGCAGTATACTAGTTACAAAACTCCACCAGTGTATTGAAGAATACATCCACTACAACATTCACAATTATAGTGTAGTGTATAGCGTAGTGTATGGTGTAGTGTATAGTGTAGTGTATAGTGTAATATACTAGTACAGCACTACACCACTTGTGTGTTGAAGAATACATCCATTACAACGTTTACAATTATAGTGTAGTGTATAGTAGTGTATAGTGTAGTCTATAGTGCAGTGTATAGTGCAGTGTATGGTGTAGTGTGTAGTGAATTGTGTAGTGTATAGTATAGTATATAGTGTAGTGTATAGTAGTGTATAGTTTAGTGTATAGTGTAGTGTATAGTGGTGCACAGGTTCGTGTATAGTGTAGTGTATTAGTGTAGTGTATAGTGTAGTGTATAGTGCAGTGTATAGTGTAGTGTGTAGTGTAGTGTATAGTGCAGGGTATAGTGTAGTATACTAGTACAGCACTACACCACGTGTGTGTTGAAGAATACATCCACTACAGCATTTACATGTATAGTGTAGTGTATAGTGTAGTGTATAGTGCAGTGTATAGTGTAGTGTATAGTGTAGTGTATAGTGTAGTGTATAGTGTAGTGTGTAGTGTAGTATACTAGTTACAGAACTACATCAGTTGTGTGTTAAAGAATACATCCACTACTACATTTACAATTATAGTGTAGTGTATAGTAGGTAGTGTATAGTGTAGTGTATAGTAGTGTAGTGTATATGGTGTAGTGTATAGTAGTGTATAGTGTAGTGTATAGTAGTGTAGTGTATATAGTGTAGTGTATAGTAGTGTAGTGTATAGTATAGTGTAGTGTGTAATGTATAGTGTAGTGTATAGTGTAGTGTATAGTAATGTATAGTGTAGTATATAGTGTAGTGTATAGTATAGTGTGTAGTGTATAGTGTAGTGTATAGTGTGGTGTATAGTGTAGTGTATAGTAATGTATAGTGTAGTGTACAGTGTAGTGTATAGTGTAGTGTATAGTGTAGTGTATAGTGTAGTGTATAGGTTGTGTGTTGGGGAGTGTAACCAGCTACAACATTTACGATTCGAGCAGCTGTGACGTTTCGCCGGTAATTCAGCTCAGCATCATCAGTCGGACAGCCACAGACTCCCTCCCGTTTTCTTCTTAAATCGACGGGGGGATGAATGTGGGTTCATATTCTCGGTTCTTCGCTAAAGCCGCGTAAACAGAAACAAAAAACTCAAAGATAAATTTCGATTTAAAGCTTTCGTGACTGCAGGGATTCATCTTCTTGGTTCTTTCGGTAAAGTCACGTAGAAGGAAAATAATAAAAATAAAACATAATAAAATAATTCTCACGACGTTTTGGCCACAACGCAAGCAGCTGTCCTCAGGTGAAGAACAGGTCTGTCGGAAAGACAGCATCTGAATGAACACCACCAAGCTTGGCAGCGTAACTGTTGATATGCAAATTCCTTTGTCAAGGCGCCCTTCCCCCTCCAACCCAGCTTAAATATACGCTCCAAGCCTGGTGGTGTTCATTCAGATGCTGTCTTTCCGATAAACCTGTTCTTCACCTGAGGACGGCTGCTTGCGTTGTGGCCGAAACGTCGTGAGAATTATTTTATTATGTTTTATTTTTATTATTTTATTATTTCCCTTCTACGTGACTTTACCGAAAGAACCAAGAAGACTCCAAGATAACACAAGCGGTCTTCATCAGGCGGAGAGAAAAGCGGATGCAAGCCTCCAAATGTAGCTGCTTATGAGGGCCATCATTGGGGCTCAAGATCGGCTTGCAGAGGGAGGCATCTTGATCCCCATGTTCTAACTCCACCCCATTCCCTCGGCCTTGTCTCAACTGAGGATTTCCTCCAGTCCCCGCTTCACACTCAACAGGGAGACGAAGGAGTCCGGAACCTCCGTTGTTCCAACTTTCCCCGTCGGCAGTTGTCCCACTACCGGGTGAGTCATTGGGGCTCCCGCTTCACGATCGGCTGGCAGGGAGAGGCATCTTGATCCCCACGTTCTAACTCTACCCCATTCCTTCGGCCGAGTCTCAACTGAGGATTTCTTCCGGTTCCTGCTTCACACTCAACAGGGAGACGGAGGAGTCCGGATCTCCGCGTTCCAACTTTACCCGCGGCTCCGTCTCGCTCCCGTGGCAATCCTCGGCCTCCCGCTTCACGATCGGCAGGGAGAGGGGGCGGCACGGAACGACCTCGCCACCGGGCTCCACCTTCAACCCCCGGCCACGCCTCGAGCCTCCGACGTCCCCTTCCTGTTCCTCCTTCACCTTCGCCGAGGACGCGTCTCCGCCTCCGCCTCCGCTCTCCGCCTTCATTACCTCCGGGCGTGTCTCGACAAAGCCGGCGGGCTTTTCCGGCGTTCTTCTTCCGACGCAGCTGGGCGAGGGGAAGGAGGAGGAGGGCTCACCGCCGCCTCTCTGGGGAAAGTCGCGCGCTCACCCCCAGACCCAGGCGGCTCCGGTAGGGCGGCCGTCGCCCCCTTGCTCGCGATGCACCCCCGGCGTTTTCCCCTTCCTCCGCCACGCTCCCTCCGTCCGCGCCCTCGGGAGCGCCGCCCGACGGCGTCGACGCCTCTCCGCCCTCGCCTCGGGGCCCCTTCCCCGCCGCGGCCGTCGCCGCCCCGTGCACCTTCTGATGCACGACCAGGGACCTCCGCTGGGCGAAAGAACGGCCGCACACGCCGCACGCGTACGGCCTCTCTCCCGTGTGCGTCCTGCGGTGGACCGCGAGGGCCCGCCGCTGCGTGAACGTCCTCCTGCACACCGCGCACCTGTAGGGCCTCTCGCCCGTGTGCACCCTGCCGTGCGCACGGAGGGCCCTGGGGTCCGCGAACGCCCTGCCGCACGTGCCGCAAGCGTACGGCCTCTCTCCCGTGTGCGTCCTGCGGTGCGTGCTCAGGGCCCCGGACCGCTGGAAGGCCATGTCGCACGAGTCGCACTTGTACGGCTTCTCGCCCGTGTGCACCATCCGGTGGGTGTTCAGCGCCCCGGCGCACACGAACGCCTTGCCGCAGACGGGGCACGCGTACGGCCTCTCGCCCGTGTGGATCCTCTTGTGGATGTAGAAGCCCCCGGGGTTCGTGAACGCCTTGCCGCACACGTCGCACGCGTACGGTTTCTCGCCAGTGTGGATCCTCGCGTGAGTCGACAGGGTGCCCGGGTGGGCGAAGGCCTTGCCGCAGGTGACGCACCTGAAGGGCTTCTCGCCCGTGTGGGTCCTGTGGTGGCTGCGCAGGTAGTCCGAGCGCGTGAAGTTCTTGCCGCAAACCGTGCACCCGTAGGGCCTCTCGCCCGTGTGGATTACCTGGTGGCTGCGGAAGTGGTCGACGCGGGTGAAGTCCATGCCGCAGACGCCGCAGCGGTACGGCTTCTCGCCCGCGTGGAACCTCTGGTGAGAGCGGAGAGCTTCCGGCTCGGCGAAGGCTTTCTTGCACACGGGACAACGGTGAGGCCTCTCCTCCACGTGGACCCGCTGGTGGGAGCGGAAGTCCTCCGGCTGAGCGAACCCCTCCCCGCACACGCGGCACTTGTAGCGCCTCTCGCCGCCGTGAGTTCGCTGGTGGCTCATCAAGGTGAAGGGTTTGTCCGTCCGGTACGGGCAGTGGGGACACTGGTACATCACCGGTTCGGTGCGGCCCCGGTGACGCTTCATGTGGTCCTCCAGCGCCGGCGGGCTGACCACTACCCAGTCGCACACCGGGCAGTGGAGCCTCGTCGCTGATTCGTCGTTCATTCTGGGTGCTGGGGGAGGGCGGAGGAAGGGAATTAACAGGAATGATGTTGATGCCTTCGTGGTGAGTGCCGGGACACAGAGAGGGCAGACACTCGCAGTGTAATAGTAGTGTAGTGTATAGTGTAGTGTATAGTAGTGTATAGTAGTGTAGTGTATAGTAGTGTAGTGTGTAGTGTATAGTAGTGTCGTGTGTAGTGTATAGTGTAGTGTATAGTAGTGTATAGTGTAGTGTATAGTAGTGTATAGTGTAGTGTATAGTAGTGTATAGTAGTGTAGTGTATAGTAGAGTAGTGTATAGTGTAGTGTATAGTAGTGTAGTGTATAGTGTAGTGTATAGTGTAGTGTAGTATGTATGTTCAACTTTATTGCACTGTACATAGCCAACCGCGCAACAAACTGAACACAACAACAACAAGCAGCAGTTCTAGATAAATTAGTTTGTCAATCTCGACGATGATGACGATGATTTACATGTGCATCGCAACTCCCAGTGGTACCCTAATATCGGAAGGGAAGAACCTTCCAGACGGCCGCACAATCCGCAGCATCCGAAAGTGCCACACGATGCAGTGGCTGTCTTCACTTACAAAGACAAATATCCCCCGGGTAGCCTTGAGCAGGCTGTTGGGGCAATTGCTGTTGGTAGCGAGTAGCAGCAGCACCTATACACAAAGATCCCCCGGGTAGCCTTGAGCAGGCTGTTGGGGCAAGTGCTGTTAGTAGCGAGTAGCAGCTGCAGCTATACACAAAGGTCACCCGTGTAGCCTCTAGCAGGCTGCAGGGGCAAGTGCTGTTGGTAGCGAGTAGCAGCAGCACCTATACACAAATATCCCCCGGGTAGCCTTGAGCAGGCTGCAGGGGCAAGTGCTGTTAGTAGCGAGTAGCAGCTGCAGCTATACACAGACAAAGGTCACCCGTGTAGCCTCTAGCAGGGCTGTAGGGGCAAGTGCTGTTGGTAGCGAGTAGCAGCACCACCTATACACAGACAAAGATCCCCCGGGTAGCCTTGAGCAGGCTGTAGGGGCAAGTGCTGTTGGTAGCGAGTAGCAGCACCTATACACAGACAAAGTCCACCCGTGTAGCCTCTAGCAGGGTTGTAGGGGCAAGTGCTGTGAGTAGCGAGTAGCAGCAGCACCTATACACAAAGGTCACCCGTGTAGCCTCTAGCAGGGCTATAGGGGCAAGTGCTGTTAGTAGCGAGTAGCAGCAGCAGCTATACACAAAGGTCACCCGTGTAGCCTCTAACAGGGCTGTAGGGGCAAGTGCTGTTAGTAGTAATGAGTAGCAGCAGCTATACAGACAAAGGTCCCCCGTGTAGCCTCTAGCAGGCTGCAGGGGCAAGTGCTGTTAGCGAGCATGAGATGGGCGGCCAGCACCACGCTCGCCCGACCGCCTTTGTATCTCCGATGTCGACTACTACACACCGAGCCGCGTACTCATTTGAGGCCGAGTCAACCTAGGGGAGTCCCAGCCGTGAGCGGGGCAATCGAACCCGGGACCCTGCAGGGTCCGTAGGGCGGCAGCGCTGCGCTAACCGCTGCGCCACCGCTCCCCAACTCACACAAAGACAAAGGCGCTCACCCACGCGCGCCACCCGGTATAGCCTCACCAGAATGTCGGGGCAAGTGGCACACGACACAGAAGAAGGGGGGGGGTGGTGTGGGTGGTCAGCCCCACGCTCGCCCGGCCGCCTTTGTCTCTCCGCCCCCCCCCCCCCCCCAGTGGCGATGTTTAACGACTACGATACACACCACGGCTCAACCACGTAACACATTTGAGGCTGAGTCGACCTAGGGGGCCGATGGTCCTGGACGCGGTTGTCGTCTCGCCGGTGACGTCGATCCAGCCAGCTCGTGCGTGACGTCCACCCCCCACACACCGGCGGCGCCCAAGTGACGTCATGTCACCGTGGCGGCGACTGGGAATAGGGTGTGACGTCACGGACGCACACGGTGGAGAGCGATTGGGTGGTTGGGTGAGTGGTTTGGTGAGTGGGTGAGTGGATGGGTGAGTGGGTGGTTGGGTGAGTGGGTGGTTGGGTGAGTGGGTGAGTGAGTGGTTGGGTGGGTGAGTGGTTGGGTGAGTGGTTGGGTGACTGGTTGGGTGAGTGAGTGGTTGGTTGGGTTAGTGGTTGGGTGATTGAGTGGTTGAGTGAGTGGTTGAGTGGATGTGTAAGTGGTTGGGTGATTGAGTGATTGAGTGAGTGGTTGGTTGTGAGTGTTACTGTATCATTCCGCTTACTGCATCGTACCGTTATAAGTGCACATTCCACGTGGTAGCGGAGCTCATTCCACGTTATAACGGAGCACATTCCACGTTATAACGGAGCACATTCCACGTTATAACGGAGCACATTCCACGTTATAACGGAGCACATTCCACGTTATAACAGAGCACATTCCGCTTTCGGGTTAGATTGCGTAAGTAGAAATGTGTCGTAACCCCCCACCGCCCGACACAGCCAATTAGTAAGTCTGTCGCGAAAGCAAAACACCAATCAGTTACTACTTCGGCCTAACCGGTGTGTTGAAGAGTAAATCCACAACATTTGCGACCCAAAAACCTTTCCTCCTTGGTTCTTTCGGTAAAGTCACGTAGAGGGCCGTCCATAAATTACGTCACGCGATTTTGGACCATTTTTGACCCCCCCCCCCCCCCGCCTTCGTCACAATAAGTCAGACCCCCCCCCCCCCTCAAATAAGACGTCACAAAGCTCTGCCCCCCCCAAAAAATATAAAACATGCTTCAAATCGCTTTAAACTATTGTCATTGTAGTGCGTAGTTAATTTGGCGCTGCACTCTTGATGATGTAGGAGAAAACATTTATGGAAAAGTCTATTTAATTAAGTAGAACGTGTTGTCTATATTTATTTAAAGTTGCGCATTTTGATGTGACGTCACATTTCTCAAACACCCCCCCCCCTCGTCACACATCATCACAAATGTCTGACCCCCCCCCCCCCCAGGTACGTGACATCATTTATGGACGGCCCCACGTACCTACGTGATACTGAAAGAACTAACGGAGTATGGATTCCCGCAGTCACGAAAACTTCAAATCAAGACCAAAAAAACATTTATTATAAATATTGGTCGCGAAAGTCAACGTGTGAAATTTGTGCGGGTTTTTACACGCTTTAATTTAACTCGCTCCCTGCTGTTGTTGCTGTCGTATCCTCAAATCTTGCAACTCAATTTTAACCCACTTCCCAATGTGGAATCGACTGCAAACTTGGTATACTTATGTCATACTGATGACAATACTATATTCTATCATTAAAAATAAAACATTTTTTAAACATTCTCTTTTATATGTTTTGTTTCAGCTTGGCTCTAATTGTCCACGGTAAACTGACGTTGGCTGTTAAATCACCACGGCCCCTTATGTTACGGCAAACTTCGGGGCCACTTCCTGGAGTCGTGGAGTTCTTCCATTACGAGTACGGTACATTTCATTAAAGCGTGCATTTCAAAAAGTTGTTTTAAATATCACTTATTTTTTCTTTCGGTGCCTGGACAGCAAAAACCTTCTCCCACCCCCCACCGCTAAAGCAGCACACAGAGAGCCCGCCCAGAGCCCCGCCCAGTTGCGCTCCACCTCTGTAGCTCGCGAGATTCCTGCTGCACGGCATAGCCACGTCACTGCTCGCTGTGACGTTGCTGCTGCCGCCGCCATGGAAGAAGGCACGCGGAGCCATCTCGTGTCTGTCTCGTCACCGTCGCCATCTTGTTTCTGTCTCCATCTTGTCTCCGTCGTCTTTATCTCGCCTTTGTCTCATCTCCGTCTTCTTCATCGTCTTGTCTCCGTCTCGATTTCCATCTTGTCTCGTCTGTGTTGTGTAGTGTATAGTAGTGTATAGTAGTGTATAGTGTAGTGTATAGTGTAGTGTAGTGCCTCAATAGAGCTCAATGTGTTCGCTTACCGATGTTGTATATGCCAGATTATAAAATTTTGATAAAAATAATACAAATTAATGAAATTTCGAAAAATGTGTAAATGGCATAAATCATGTTAATGTGTGTAATTATATGCATAAATTATGATAATCACGGAGATAATCGTATTAATTTATGCAAATGCTTGCAATTATGTTAATGTGTGCAGTTATGATAATTAGAATTAGCTTCGTTATCTAGAGTTGTATCAATCAGGATAAAACGATTATCTTTGATTAAACATTTATTGATTATCTTAGTGTGGTTATGTTATGTTAGGTCTCCAAATTCATACTCATCGCAGGTTACAGTTCTTATGAATAAGACAGTTTTGCATGGACTGGGAAAGAAGCACTCGAACACTTGGTGTTAAGCACTTTTAATACTAAACAAACATGACACTCTAATATGCAAAGGCAAAAGTATACGTCAATAGATTCATCGGCAAGATTATGCAATCAACGCAAATAAATGACTCAAACATTTCTTATTCATGTAACTCGACGGCAGCAACTGCTTTGCACGATCAGTTGATATTGAACGCACCACCTTGAAATGGCAACCCTTTTTGAAACACAAAGATAACTTTTTGAAAGTCTTATTCGTGTGCGTTTTGTGTGTGCGTTGTCCCCTTGTAAAATTAATTAAATTTTTCTTAGAGCCGGGAGTTGTGTCGTTAGCTTGTGGGGTGGGGGAGGGAATATACAAACAGCGCCCAGAGAGGTTCTCTCTGGCTTGGGCGTGGCCGCAGCGAGCCCGTTCTGCTTTCTCTCTCCACTGCTCGATTGAGCGGCATTGGCACGATGCTCGCCGTCGTGGTGCGCGATGATTCCGTCGTCGGATAGCGCGCAGCTCCTCCACGAGTCGACACGACGCTCGGTGACGCCCGAGTCGTGCTGCTCGTGCGCTCTCTCTCTCCGCTGCTGGATGACGAGTTGGCACGACGCTCGCCGATGTGGTGCGCGATGATTCCGTCGTCGCTGCTGGACGTCTCGTCTGTTCTCACTGGGTGTTGGTCGGTGTGTGTGTATCAAACACACGGAGCATTCAATGGCGCTCTCTCTCTCTTGGTGGCAGCTCCAGGCTTCTCCACTGCTGGATGATTGTTGAGTCGGCATGATGCTCGCCTTCGGCGGTGCTTCTGCTGCTGCCCCTCTCTCCTTGATCGCTGCCAACTTCACACGGACACCCGCCCTTACTTCAGGCTGTGTTGGCTCAGGCTTCTGGACGACGCGGCTGTGCGCGCTCACCAGCTTGGAGCGCTCTGGCGATGAACGATGGCTCTTGTTGCTCATCCGCTGCTGCTCGTCCTTTCCGATGCTCGCTTGGTCGACGCTTGGCGATTTCCGCCCTTTCTACAGGTTGATTGCTTGTTGTCACTCTCTCTTCTCCATACTTTCCTTTGTTCGTGCAGCTGCCAGCTTCACTCGCACTTAACCACACCTCGACACTTCGTTCTGCGAGAAGCGACACCTGCCATTGGTATCGGTGTTTGCTCCCTCAAGACACTCCGCCGGCCGGAGCACGGCTGAACCCAGCCTCGACCCAGGTTGAACTCAGATTTCTGCGACTCGAACGACCCCTCCTCGTTCCATCTCTCATCGAGGCACCCTGTCGCAACGCCGCGTCGCAAGCCGAGTTGCAAGACTGAGCACGACTCGAACCAGACTGCTCATTCGTGATGTGCGCTTGTGCTTAAACTCAAAAACGTGAACACCCTCTCCTCTCTGCGCGTCTCTTGCGAGAGGAAAACAAACAAAACGAAAAAAACCAGACACCCTTCCGACCCCTCCTCGCGACCCTTTCTAACCCCCTTAAGTATTTATGGTGCCATCTGTTTGTGCCAGACCGTTGGAGACAAAGGTGGCTGAGGAGATTTTTGTAATACATTTATGTGGTCCTGTATGTTACATTTATTCTTGATATTTATTATGAGTTCCCTCAGTCTTAGTATATCGTGGTTATTATTCGGTCTATGTTTAATGAATTTTCGTAATGATCCTCGTTACATCATTATTTTGAGGGCTTGCCAAGTTTGGTTATGCGTTTGTCCTCAGGGATTGGTGTTTATTCTGAGTTATATTTTAATGTCCTGAGGTTAAGTGTAACTAAGTTTCCACTTAAGCTTTCTGGAATTCGTATTCTTTAGTTTTTGGTAAGGTCATGTAGATAGAAACATACAATACAAAATAATATATGCGGTGAATACGAGTAATATAAGAGAATATCTAATAACAAGCCCCCATTGTAGGCTGCAGTCTTATACCGTTGATTTTATTTTTTGTTAAGTTTCTACTTTTCGTTAAGGAAAACGTTAAAGAAAACGCGAGTTGCAATAGTTGTTTTTCTCTGCTCTGCGCCTTATCCGTGCATCTCCAGACGTCTTGGGAAGGTTAGGCCATCGACCTTTTGTCCATCTGGATGTATCTGACCTCTCTGTGCTCTGAAGTCTTGTCGTTTAATGGCCCTCCCCGTTTCACAGATTCCTCGTGTGCTTGTGAGGAGTAGAGGCTGTTTTCATTATTTAATTTAAAATATATATATGTATAATAATAAAAAATGTTGGCCTAGTTATTCTTAATATTAATTTTTGAAAAACAGGGCATAGATACAACACCGACCATTCCCCTGTTAACGACGGGCTGTTGCAGGTACAGTAAATATTCATTAATGCATTAACCACGTTTCTTTTAACGTTGTGTGTTCATACTATTGGTAGTATGAGAATAGGTTTTCCCCTTTTTTCTGGAAACAAAACAGCTGTGTTAAGATGTTAAAACGCCAAACTGAAACCTTTTACAAGGCATCATGTCTGCATTAACCACAATATTTGTGGTCAGAATGCAAAGATAGACAAAAACTGATGCCAGATTTGGAATCAGCACCCCACAATTACCTTATGACCGGTGGAATACCTTATGCCAGAAAAAGTGTGTTGACCAGTGTTATCAGAGTACGGTTTTTGTTTGCATTTTGACCACAAGCATTGTGGTTAATGCAGACATGACTCCTTGTAGGTTTCAGTTTGGTGTTTTAACATCTTAACACAACTGTTTTGTTGCCAGAAAAAATGGGAAAACCTACTCTCATATTTTGGTACTGTCAAAGGAGGTCACCATGATGTTGGTAGTATCTTTACGTATTCATATCCATCGTTCAAATATAAGTTCGATTTTTGGGGTGAAAAAAGGTTAACTTGAGGTCCTGTCGTAACGGATTAAGCCTTTAACGTGCATTTCCTATAGTTTCTTAACGACCAAATCACTTAACAATAAATATTTACTGTACCTACAACAAAAATCTTACTTTGGGCTAAGAGAGATTTCTCCTGTATTGGTCCAAATTAGTTTCAGAAATGCATTCAAAGTTTTGTAACTTACATTTCATTGAAATGAAGTTGTTAGGTAAACTACCCCCTGTGATTAAAACTAAAACTATACCCTAAAATCAAAACGGGGCCACCCCCTCTAACCCCCCCCCCCCTTCCCGATATCTTAGTTTTAAAAAAGACAGACAAATGTTCTGGTAATAATAATTATTTTAGTATAGGTGGTGTTTAGAGGTCAAGAGAGAAAGAAAATTGAATGCGTTTTTGTCACCAGGGGTGGGCTGGGCAGTCCCATGTGGAAATGTTTGCATCGGCCGCGGAGGCCAAAAATACAAAGATCCCCCGTATATCCCATAACAGACTGTTGGGACAAGTGCCATTAGCCAGCACCTATGAAGGCCAGCAACCACACCCGGCTGCCTTTGTCTCCCCAGCGACGATGTTTACACATCGCATCAGGTACTCATTTCATGCCGTGTAGACCTAGGGGAGGCTCAGATAATCGTCACCGGTGTTGGCCGTGAGCGGGAATCGAACTCGGGTCACCGGGTTATTAGCGCAGCGTAGTGCTAACCGCTGCACCACCGCCCCCATGCACACACAGACACGCACACTCACATTCCAGGTGCTTCTGCACAGATCGAAAGGGGTCTTGTCCTTTGCTCCACGTGATCCACCCTCTTGTCTCGACCCCATTCTCTAGCGATACTTCCACGCCAACGGCGGTCCATGGCTGTCCGGTGTCTTCCTCCCATCTCCACATCGTTCGCATCGACATCGACATCGGTTCTCAAACGAGGACCTCATCCTTCCAGTTCCCGTTTCGCGACCGACAGGGAGACCGAGCGATCTTGAGCTCCGAGTTCTAACTTGACCCCTTCCCCTCAGCCGAGTCTCAACTGGGGATTTCCTCCGGTTCCTGCTTCACATTCAACAGGGAAACGGAGGAGTCCTGAGCTCCGCGTTCCGTCTCGCTCCCGTGGCAATCCTCGGGCTCCCGCTTCACGATCGGCAGGGAGGGGAGGCGGCACGGAACAACCTCGCCAGCGGGCTCCACCTTCACCCCCGGCCACGCCTCGAAGCCTCCGACGTCCCCTTCCCGTTCCTCCTTCACCTTCGCCGAGGACACGTCTCCGCCTCCGCTATCCGCCTTCATTACCCGCGGGCGCGTCCCGACAAAGCCGGCGGGCTTTTCCCGGCGTTCTTCTTCCGACGCAGCGGGCGCGGGAGGAGGAGGGCTCGCCGCCGCCTCTCCGGGGAAAGTCGCGCGCTCACCCCCAGAGTCAGGCGGCTCCGGTAGGGCGGCCGTCGCGACCTTGCGCGCGATGCACTCGCGACGCATGCTCCTCGTCACCCTCCCTCCGTCCGCCGCGTCCGCGCTTCCGGCGTCGGGGGAGCCGCCCGACGACGTCGACGCCTCGGCGTCCTTGCCGCAGGCGCTCTCCCTCGCGTGGACCCTCTTGTGGACGACGAGCGTGTGGGAGCGAGCGAACGTCTTCGCGCACACCGTGCACCTGTACGGCCTCTCTCCCGTGTGGATCCTGCTGTGCGTGGAGAGGGTCCCCGGATCTGCGAACGCCTTCGCGCACACCGTGCACTCGTAGGGTCTCTTGCCCGTGTGGGTCCTCCTGTGCACGCTCAGGGCCCACGAGTCGGCGAATGCCTTTCCGCACGCGTCGCACACGTAGGGCTTCTCGCCCGTGTGGATCCTGTTGTGGATGACGAGCGCCCCCGAGCGAGCGAACCGTTTTCCGCACGTGGCGCACCCGTAGGGCTTCTCGCCCGTGTGGATCCTGTTGTGGACGAAGAGCGTCCCCGAGAGAGCGAACCGTTTTCCGCACGTGGCGCACCCGTAGGGCTTCTCCCTCGTGTGGATCCTCTGGTGGTTGCGGAGCTGCAGCGAGCGCGTGAACTCCATCCCGCAGACGGTGCAGTGGTAGGGCTTGCCGCCGGCGTGCGTCTTTTGGTGCTCGTGAAGATCCTCCGAGCGGTTGAACGCCAGTTCGCAATCGGTGCACTTGTAGGGCTTCTCCTCGGCGTGCGCCGCTTGGTGCTCGCGGAAAACCTCGGCGTCGATGAACACCTTGCCGCACTTGGCGCACTTGTGAGACTCGCGCGCGTCGTGCGTCGCCTGGTGCTCGATGAAGACGTTCAGCGTGTCCGTGTTGAACGGGCAGTGGGGGCACTGGAAGAGCGTGGGCTCCGTCCACCCCCTGTGCCGCTTCATGTGGTCCTCCAGGGCGGGCAGGCTGACCACGAGCCACTTGCAGATCGGGCAGAAGATCTTCATCTCTCCGTCCGTTCCGTTCCGCGTCGGCACTGGGGCACGCAGGGAGGCAGGCGGAAATTCCTTCCTTTTACACGTTCGATACAACGGGTAGGGTTACGTTCCGGAAAGCCGCCGCGTTTGGCAATGCCAAGGCCTCGTGGTGAATGGGGGACTAGGACAACAGGCGGCCATGGTCACACTCGCCGAAGCCTAAGTAACGTTGTGCCATTCATACTCTTTGGTTCTTTCGGTAGAGTCAGGAAGGTAGAAAAAATAATGGCTCACAACGTTTCGATCGCAACACAAGCAAAAAAAAGTGCTGAAGCAGTTTGTTTTGCTTGTGGTTGTCCCACCTGATGACGATTGCTTGCGTTGCGATCAAAACGTCGTGATCTTTTATTATTTTTTCCACCTAAGTGACTTTACCGAAAGAACCAAAGAGTATGGATTCCTGCAGTCACGAAAGCCTCAAACCAAGGTTGCGCCATTCCTTCACCAAAACACAATAAAATACATGATAGCATCGTAAAAAATACACACGTGTTCAAATACCATAATTATATGAACTTTGAAAGTTGATGTCGGCCTGCAGAAGTACAGGTCGACATCCAGCGTTCACACGAACCGGGGTGGCCGTCCAGATAAAAGTAATTTTAGTTTATCTTCCGGTTTCATTCAGATGACGCGCATGCTCGCATACGAGCGTGCACGTCATCGGAGCGGTGGAGGGTTAGTGGAATTTATCCAACAACAAAAAATGTGGCACTCTGGCGTGTCGCAGCATTGTAAATGAGGGCCTGCTGAGAAAGTCACCGCGTCTGCTCAGCAACCCATGACCACCACTCATCTGTGGATTTTTCAAGCGGCAATGTGGAGCGACAATGTGGACTTCCCACCGGTCTTAAACTAAACGATGTTCCCTTACTTCTAGATTTGAAGCTTTCGTGACGTCAAGGATTCATATTCTTGGGTTTTTTCGGTAAAGTCACGTAGGTAAAAAATAATTTTTCATTAATAAAATAAAAATCACGAAGTTTCGGAGGCAACACAAGCTTCCGTCTTCAGGTGGAACCGTCACAGCACGATTGCTGTATCTTACTTGATACATTGCTGTATCTTACTTGATACAGCAATCGTTAGCGCTACGCTGTATCTTACTTGATACAGCAATCGTGCTGTGACGGTTCCACCTGAAGACGGAGGCTTGTGTTGCCTCCGAAACGTCGTGATTTTTATTTTATTTTTTATTTTACTTTTATTAATTTGAATTTTTTTACCTACGTGACTTTACCGAAAAAAACCCAAGAATATGTTCCCTTACTCTTTGGTTCTTTAGGTAAAGTCACGTAGGTGAAAAAAAATAGAAAAAACATCGAATTAACATTTTTATTCTTATTTTTTTTCACCGACATGACTTTACCGAAAGAACCAACGAGTATGGATCCTTGCAGTCACGAAAAATTCAAATCTAGGATGCTCCCTTGTTACCAGGTGTAAGGCCCCAGCTATGGGGTAGCTCTTTCTTACAAGCGCCTGCGGCCGTCGCAGATGACAGCCCATTGACGAAGTGGCTCATCCCGTGGACATTTATTTTTCCGCCAAATACTCTCTGAACGTGGAGGGGGGAAAAAACCAGAGGACCCGGAGATAAATCCACACTGACCACGGTGAGATACATGTAAAACTCCAAATATACAGCAGCAGCAGGCGTCAGGGGTGGGATCGAACCCACAACCTCCTCCATTCCAGGCGAGGTAGTCAACATCTCCTAGTCACCGTGATGATTATGAGAGAGAGACACGCAAACTCCAAATATACAGCAGCAAGCATCAGGGTTGGGATCTAACCCACGACCTCCTGCACACCAGGCGAGGTAGTCAACATCTCCTAGTCACCGTGATGATGATGGTGAGAGAGAGACACGCAAACTCCAAATATACAGCAGCAGCAGGCATGGTAAAGGTTGGGATCGAACCCACGACCTCCTGCACACCAGGCGAGGTAGTTAACATCTCCTAGTCACCGTGATGATGATGGTGAGAGAGAGACACGCAAACTCCAAATATACAGCAGCAGGCATCAGGGTTGGGATCAAACCCATGACCTCCTGCACACCAGGCGAGGTAGTTAACATCTCCTAGTCACCGTGATGATGATGATGAGAGAGAGACACGCAAACTCCAAATATACAGCGGCAGGCATCAGGGTTGGGATCGAACCCACGACCTCCTGCACACCAGGCGAGGTAGTTAACATCTCCTAGTCACCGTGATGATGATGGTGAGAGAGACACGCAAACTCCAAATATACAGCAGCAGCAGGCATGGTAAGGGTCAGGATCGAACCCACGACGTCCTGCACACCAGGCGAGGTAGTTAACATCTCCTAGTCACCGTGATGATGATGATGAGAGACACGCAAACTCCTAATATACAGCAGCAGGCATCAGGGTTAGGATCGAACCCACGACCTCCTGTACACCAGGCGAGGTAGTCAACATCTCCTAGTCACCGTGATGATGATGATGAGATTCCTCGCCACCGCTCACCGGGAATTCCTCACCACCGCTCACCGCAGCGAGTCTCGCACAAGGAACGAGTGACGTCACTCACTCGCAGCCCCACCGCGCGCGTGACGTCATCGCGCCGGAAGATGGCTGGATGACGTCACGCTCGGGATGGAGGGGTGTGGGACGGGGGAGGTTCAGCTGGAGACGGTAATATGACGTCATCCATCGGGCTCGAAGTGCACCTGGCCTGGCACGGGCGCCGCGGTGACGTCACCGTCGCTCAGGGTACGGGTAGGAGGATCTTTGTCTTTGTAGCGGTGACGTCACTCGCATCCAGCCCCTTGGTGACGTCACCCTACACCCTGGCAGGCGCGCGCCGGTCTGACGTCGTGTCGTCAATCTGGCCGCGATCGTGACGTCACGCCACTAATGGCGGGCCGCTCGGAGACGCGAGTGACGCCATCCCCCCTACCCGGCACGTGACGTCGTCGGTCCTGTGCGGCGGGGGGGTGTGTCCTTAATACGATAGGGATGACGTCATTTGCTCGCGACTGCGGGTTACGTGACGTCATGTCACCAATACCCGGGGGGGGGCTGTGGACACCGTGAATTGACGTCACGCACAGAGACAGAGAGTCGAGGCCTCCGTGTTGCGTTGTGAAGTTCAATATCGCCACTGGGAGAGAGACAAAGGCGGCCGGGCGTGGTTTTGGCTACCGACCCCCTTCATAGGTACTGCTACTCGCTACTAACAGCAGCACTTGCAACTGTAGCCTGTGTGACGCTACCTGGGGAATCTTTATATTGGTAGGAACGAAGTGGACCAGCCTACAATAGATTATACTGGTAGGAACGAAGTGGACCAGACCACCAATAGATTAATGTGTCCGTCCGTCCGACTCTCCGTCCGTCCATGTATCAACGTCGCCCCCTACTGCAAACACTTGGCATGACCCTGTCCGACAAGATGGCCGCCCGCTCCCCCTGCGAATTAAACAAGATGGCCGTCGCTTCCGGCGCATCACGGCAAAACTTTAAACTTCGCTTCAAAATTACTTTACTGAAACGCACCACGTTTTCTTTAACACAGAGACAAGAAACATTAACACAGAGACGAGATACATTTAATCGCCTTATTTGTGCACGAAAAGCACGGCGCAAGGCCTAGTGCGGCAGGCTTCACGAGGCCTAGTGCGGCAGGCTTCGCGAGGCCTAGTGCAGAAGGTGGTGGTGGGGGGTGGTGGGGTGGTGGTGGTGGGGTTGGGTGGTGGTGGGGGGTGGTGAGGGCTGGTGGGAGGGGTGGTGTTGAGGCTGGTGTTGGGGGGTCTTTAAATCTCACAGCGTTTCTTGTCAAAACAAACACTTTTAATTAACGTTACACTAGAATACAGTAATTTTTTCTTTAACTCCTCTATACCCGGTCGATATCCCTGTACCGATACCGTCCGTGTAGCAACACCAAAAGGCGCACAACTCAAAGACAATGCACCATCAGAATATGAGAGCTCAGGGCAAGCATCTACACTATGGAAACCTCATTTGCCAGTAATTTTGGTGCATTGTCTTTGAGTTGTGCGCCTTTTGGCGTCATCTGGTCCAACCCATGTGAGACTAGGCTCTAAGGAAAGCTGTCTTCGGGTGTGGACCAATCAACTTCAAGGACAGTGCACTTCATCAGAGTTATGTTCTTTTGTTTGTATTATGACTGCTGGTATTGCGGTCTATGCAAACATGACTCCTTGTAAAAAGGTGTCAGTTTTGTTGCCAGATAGAAGGGTAAAAAACCAATTATCATATTTTTACTGGCAAATGAGGTTTCCATAGTGTAGATGCGTGCCCCGAGCTCTCATACTCTGATGGTGCATTGTCTTTGAGTTGTGCGCCTTTTGGCGTCATCTGGTCCAACCCATGTGAGACTAGGCTCTAAGGAAAGCTGTCTTCGGGTGTGGACCAATCAACTTCAAGGACAGTGCACTTCATCAGAGTTATGTTCTTTTGTTTGTATTATGACTGCTGGTATTGCGGTCTATGCAAACATGACTCCTTGTAAAAAGGTGTCAGTTTTGTTGCCAGATAGAAGGGTAAAAAACCAATTATCATATTTTTACTGGCAAATGAGGTTTCCAAAGTGTAACATTCCCTTATAATTCCCTCAGATAGATTTTAATTAAAACATTTAAATTAATGAGGCTTTCCTGGCTAAACAAGTGTAACATTCCCTTATAATTCCCTGAGATAGCTTTTAATTAAAACTTGTAAATTAAAATTTAACTCACAGCGGCCTAAAGCCGACAGCTCGGCCTAAAGCCTCGAACAACGCCTCAAACTCTCCCTTCGTATCGTTCCTCCGCGTGTGTGCAAGGGTGTTAATGTTTAACAATGTTACATTCCCTGATGCTTTTAAATAGAAACATTTAAATTTAAAGTTTTACATAAATAATGAAAACAGTTAAATTAAAAATTAACTCACGGCGGCCTAAAGCCTGCAGCTAGGCCTAAAGCCTAGACCTAGGCCTCAAACTCTCCCTTCGTATCGTACCCCCGCGTGTGTGAAAGGGAGTTAATGTTTAACAATGTTACATTCCCTGATGTTTTTAAATAGAAACATTTACATTTAAAGCTTGTACATAAATAATTAAAACATTTAAATTAACAATTAACTCACGGCGGCCTAAAGCCTACAGCTAGGCCTAAAGCCTAGAACTAGGCCTCAAACTCTCCCTTCGTATAGTTCCCCCGCATGTGTGAAAGGGAGTTAATGTTTAACAATGTTACATTCCCTGATGTTTTTTTAATAGAAACATTTAAATTTAAAGCTTTTACATTAAAAACAACTCCCTACCCCCCCCCCCCCCCCCTCGTCGGCGGCTCTCCAGCCGAGAGCCAGGCCTGGGAATCTCTCCCCCGCTAGGGGTGTATTTGGCGGGGCTACAGCAGCAGGGGGCGGGGCTGGGCGGGGCAACGGTGGCAGGGGGCGTGGGCACGAAGTGGAGGGCGGGGCTACGCGGGGTTGGGGCGGGGTTAAGGCGGTAAGGGGTGGGGCAACGAGCTGGGGGCGGGGACATGGAGATGGGGCGGGGCCACGGGTGGCCGGGGCGGGGTTACGCGGGTGGAGGGCGGGGCCACGGGGCATCCACTTATTGGCGGCCATTTTTTGACATTTCATTTTATTATAGCCATTCAATTGTTCGTTCCTACCAGCCCACCCCGCAGGGTCCTGTTACTGATGACATATTCGATCAGAAAAATGTAAAAAAGATTTTTAAATATTATTTTTGAAATGTTATTTTTCAGCTTGGCTCTAATTGTCCACGGTAAACTGACGTTGCCTGTTAAATCACCACGGTCCCTTACGTTACAGCAAACTTCGGGGCCACTTCATGGAGTCGTGGAGTTCTTTCATTACGAGTACGGTACATTTCATTAAAGCGTGTTTTTAAAAAAGTTTTTTTAAATATCACTTATTTTTTTCTTTCGGTGCCTGGACAGCAAAAACCTTCCCCCACCCCCCACCGCTAAAGCCGCACACAGAGAGCCCGCCCAGAGCCCCGCCCAGTTGCGCTCCACCTCTGTAGCTCGCGGGATTCCTGCTGCACGGCATAGCCACGTCACTGCTCACTGTGACGTTGCTGCTGCTGCCGCCATGGAAGACTAGTCTCCGTCGCCATCTTGTTTCTGTCTCTATCTTGTCTCCGTCGTCTTTATCTCACCTTTGTCTCATCTCCGTCTTCTTCTCCGCCATTATCTTCGTCTTGTCTCCGTCTCGATATCCATCTTGTCTCGTCTGTGTTGTGTAGTGTAGTGCCTCAATAGAGCTCAATGTGTAGTGTATAGTGTAGTGTATAGTAGTGTATAGTGTAGTGTAGTGCCTCAATAGAGCTCAATGTGTTCGCTTACCGACCATTCCCCTGTTGACGACGGGCTGTTGTAGGTACAGTAAATATTCATTAATGCATTAACCACGTTTCTTTTAACGTTATGTGTTCATACTATTGGTAGTATGAGAATAGGTTTTCCCCTTTTTTCTGGCAACAAAACAGCTGTGTTAAGATGTTAAAATGCCAAACTGAAACCTTTTACAAGGCATCATGTCTGCATTAACCACAATACTTGTGGTCAGTATGCAAAGATAGACAAAAACTGATGCCAGATTTGGGATCAGCACCCCAAAATTACCTTAAATCCGTTGGAATTCCTTATGCCAGAAAAAGTGTGTTGACCAGTGTTATCAAAGTACGGTTTTTGTTTGCATTCTGACCACAAGTATTGTGGTCAATGCAGACATGATTTTTTGTAGGTTTCATTTCGGTGTTTTAACATCTTAACACAGCTGTTTTGTTGCCAGAAAAAGGGGAAAACCTACTCTCATATTTTGATACTGGTGTAGTGACATAAGAAGGGAGGGGCTGCTGGGGGCTCTGGGATCCAGGGAGGGCCAGGCGCTTAAGCCTCTTGGCGCCAGGCGTGGGTTCCCAGGCGGGTCAGACACTTACGCCTCTTGGCGTCAGGCGTTGGGTTCCCAGGCGCTTAATCCCCTTGGCGCCGCCAAAGGGGGGGGCTGTGTGTGCTCTGTGGGACATCTGGGGGCGCACAAGGCCCCACCCCTCGTTGGGGAGTGGGCATAAAAGGGGAGCTCCCTGGACGATCAGGGCCAGTCGTAGCTCAAGACCCAAGACCCAAGACCAGCCATCGGAGGACCCTGGGACGCTGTGAGAGCCAGTGGTGGGACTCTGGAACTCCCGACTCTACGACCTTGTGAGGGCGAGTTCCAGAGCGTAGCCAGAGTAGAGTATCTAGGCTGTGTACCTAGGCTGTGAACCTAGGCTGTAACAGAGTATCAGGACTGTTGGAGAGTTGGAGAGTTGGAGTGTTGGAGAGTTGGAGTGTTGGAGTGTTGGACTGTTGGAGTGCTGTTGAATCGTAATAAAGAAGTTACCTCTACAAGTGTCTCCGGAACCCGTTACACTGGCAAAGGAGGTCCCATGATTTTGGTAGTATCTTTACGTATTAATATCCACCGTTCAAATATTGCATAAGTACGTTTTTTGGGGTGAAAAAGGGTTAACTTTAGGTCCTGTCGTAACGGATTAAAATTTTGACGTGCATTTCCTATAGTTGCTTAACGGCCAAATCACTTAACAGTCTTAATAAATATTTACTGTACCTACAACAAAAATCTTACCTTGTGCTCAGAGAGATTTCTCCTGTATTGGTTCAATTTTGTTTCAGAAATGCATTCAAATTTTTGTAACTTACATTTCGTTGAAATGAAGTTGTTAAGCAAACTACCCCCTGTGATTAAAACTAAAACTATACCCTAAAATCAAAACGGGGCCACCCCTCTTAAAAACACCCTCCCCCCCTCCCCGATATCTTAGTTTAAAAAAAAGACAGACAAATGTTCCGGTAATAAGAATTATTTTAGTATATGTGGTGTTTAGAGGTCGAGAGGTCAAGAGAGAGAAAATTGAATGCGTTTTTGTCACCAGGGGTGGCTGGGCAGTCCCATGTGGAAATGTTTGCATCTGCCGCGGAGGCCAAATTCTTTTTAAATAAACTGCCGCGCTACACATCGCACCTCCAATTAGCACGGTTGGCTACGTATGGTGCGAAAGAAGTTGAACATACGATAAAAATACAAAGATCCCCCGTATAGCCCGTAACAGACTGTTGGGACAAGTGCCATTAGCCAGCACCTATGAAGGCCAGCAACCACGCCTGGCCGCCTTTGTCTCCCCAGCGACAATGATTACACATCGCACCAGGTACTCATTTCATGCCGTGTCGACCTAGGGGAGGCTCAGATAATCGTCCCCAGTGTTGGCCGTGAGCGGGAATCGAACTCGGGTCGCCGGGTTCTTAGCGCAGCGTAGTGCTAACCGCTGCACCACCGCTCCCCATACACACACGGACACGCACACTCACATTCCTGGTGCTTCTGCACAGATCGAAATGGGTCTGTCCTCTGCTCCACGTGATCCACCCTCCACCCTCTTGTCTCGACCCCATTCTTTAGCGATACTTCCACGCCAACGGCGGTCCATGGCTGTCCGGCGTCTTCCTCCCATCTCCACGTCGTTCGCATCGACGTCGACATCGCTTCTCAAACGAGGGCCTCATCCTTCCAGTTCCCGTTTCGCGACCGACAGGGAGACCAAGCGATCTTGAGCTCCGAGTTCTAACTTGACCCCTTCCCCTCAGCCGAGTCTCAACTGGGGATTTCCTCCGGTTCCTGCTTCACACTCAACAGGGAGACAGAGGAGTCCTGAGCTCCGCGTTCCAACTTTACCCGCGGCTCCGTCTCGCTCCCGTGGCAATCCTCGGGCTCCCGCTTCACGATCGGCAGGGAGGGGGGGCGGCACGGAACGACCTCGCCAGCGGGCTCCACCTTCACCCCCGGCCACGCCTCGAAGCCTCCGACGTCCCCTTCCCGTTCCTCCTTCACTTTCGCCGAGGACACGTCTCCGCCTCCGCCTCCGCTATCCGCCTTCATTACCCGCGGGCGCGTCCCGACAAAGCCGGCGGGCTTTTCCCGGCGTTCTTCTTCCGACGCGGCGGGTGCAGGAGGAGGAGGGCTCGCCGCCGCCTCTCCGGGGAAAGTCGCGCGCTCACCCCCAGAGTCAGGTGGCTCCGGTAGGGCGGCCGTCGCGACCTTGCGCGCGATGCACTCGCGACGCTTCCTCCTCGTCACGCACCCTCCCTCCGCCGCGTCCGCGCTTCCGGCGCCGGGGGAGCCGCCCGACGGCGTCAACGCCTCGGCGCCCTCGCCGCAGGTGCTCTCTCCCGTGTGGACCCTCTTGTGGACGACGAGCGTGTGGGAACGAGCGAACGTCTTCGCGCACACCGTGCACCTGTACGGCCTCTCTCCTGTGTGGATCCTGCTGTGCGTGGAGAGGGTCCCCGGATATGCGAACGCCTTCGCGCACACCGTGCACCTGTAGGGTCTCTTGCCCATGTGGGTCCTCCTGTGCACGCTCAGGGCCCCCGAGTAGGCGAATGCCTTTCCGCATGTGGCGCACACGTAGGGCTTCTCGCCCGTGTGGATCCTGTTGTGGATGACGAGCGTCCCCGAGTGCGCAAACCGTTGTCCGCATGTAGCGCACCCGTAGGGCTTCTCGCCCGTGTGGATCCTGTTGTGGATGACGAGCGTCCCCGAGAGAGCGAACCGTTTTCCGCACGTGGCACACCCATAGGGCTTCTCGCCCGTGTGGATCCTCTGGTGGTTGCAGAGCTGCACCTCGCGCATGAACTCCATCCCGCAGACGGTGCAGTGGTAGGGCTTGCCGCCGGCGTGCGTCTTTTGGTGCTCGTGAAGATCCTCCGAGTGGTTGAACGCCAGTTCGCAATCGGTGCACTTGTAGGGCTTCTCCTCGGCGTGCGCCGCTTGGTGCTCGCGGAAGACCTTGACGTCGATGAACACCTTTCCGCACTTGGCGCACTTGTGAGACTCGCGCGCGTCGTGCGTCGCCTGGTGGCCGATGAAGACATTCAGCGTGTCCGTGTTGAACGGGCAGTGGGGGCACTGGAAGAGCGTGGGCTCCGTCCACCCCCTGTGCCGCTTCATGTGGTCCTCCAGGGCGGGCAGGCTGACCACGAGCCACTTGCAGATCGGGCAGAAGATCTTCATCTCTCCGTCCGTCCGTTCCGCGTCGGCACTGGGGCACGCAGAGAGGCAGGCGGAAATTCCTTCCTTTTACATGTTTGACACAACGGGTAGGGTTACGTTTGGCAATGCCAAGGCCTCGTGGTGAATGGGGGACTAGGACAACAGGCGGCCATGGTCACACTGGCCGAAGCCTAAGTAACGTTGTGCCATTCATACTCTTTGCTTCTTTCGGTAGAGTCAGGGAGGTAGAAAAAATAATGGATCACGACGTTTCGATCGCAACACAAGCAAAAAAACTGCTGAAGCAGTTTTTTTTAAGCCAAACTAAACGATGTTCCCTTACTTCTAGATTTGAAGCCTTCGTGACTGCAAGGATTCATATTCTTGGGTTCTTTCGGTAAAGCCACGTAGGTGAAAAAAAATAGAAAAAAAAATCGAATTTAAATTTTATTCTTATTTTTTTTCACCGACGTGACTTTACCGAAAGAACCAACGAGTATGGATCCTTGCAGTCACGAAAACTTCAAATCTAGGATGCTCCCTTGTTACCAGGTGCAAGACCCCAGCTATGGGGTAGCTCTTTCTCACAAGCGCCTGCGGCCGTCGCAGATGACAGCTCATTGACGAAGTGGCTCATCCCGTGGACATTTATTTTTCCGCCAAATACTCTCTGAACGTGGAAGGGGGAAAAAAACCAGAGGACCCAGAGATAAATCCACGCTGACCACGGTGAGATACATGTAAAACTCCAAATATACAGCAGCAGCAGGCGTCAGGGGTGGGATCAAACCCACAACCTCCTCCATACCAGGCGAGGTAGTCAACATCTCCTAGTCACCGTGATGATGAGAGAAAGACACGCAAACTCCAAATCTACAGCAGCAGGCATGGTGCATGGTAAGGGTCGGCATATGACCCACGACCTCCTGTATACCAGGCGAGGTAGTTAACACCTCCTAGCCACTGTGATGATGATGTGAGAGAGAGACGCAGACTCCAAATATACAGCAGCAGCAGGCGTCAGGGTCAGGATCAAATCCACGACCTCCTGTACACCAGGCGAGGTAGTCAACATCTCCTAGCCACCGTGATGATGATGATGAGAGAGAGACACGCAAACTCCAAATATACAGCAGCAGGCATCAGGGTTGGGATCGAACCCACGACCTCCTGCATACCAGGCGAGGTAGTCAACATATCCTAATCACCGTTATGATGATGATGAGACACGCAAACTCCAAATATACAGCAGCAGCAGCAGGCATGGTAAGGGTCAGGATCGAACCCACAACCTCCTGCACACCAGGCGAGGTAGTCAACATCTCCTAGCCACCGTGATGATGATGAGAGAGACACGCAAACTCCAAATATACAGCAGCAGGCATCAGGGTTGGGATCGAACCCACGACCTCCTGCACACCAGGCGAGGTAGTCAACATCTCCTAGTCACCGTGATGATGATGATGAGATTCCTCGGCACCGCTCATCGGGAATTCTTCACCACCGCTCACCGCAGCGAGTCTCGCATAAGGAACGGGTGACGTCACTCACTCGCAGCCCCACCGCGCGCGTGACGTCATCGCGCTGGAAGATGGCTGGATGACGTCACGCTCGGGATGAATGGGGGCGGGCGGAGGTTTCAGCTGGAGACGGTAATATGACGTCATCTATCGGGCTCGAAGTGCACCTGGCCTGGCACGGGCGCCGCGGTGACGTCACCGTCGCTCAGGGTACGGGTAGGGGGATCTTTGTCTTTGTAGCTGTGACGTCACTCGCATCCAGCCCCTTGGTGACGTCACCCTACACCCCCCCCCCACCCTGGCAGGCGTGCGCCGGTCTGACGTCGTGTCGTCAATCTCGCCGCGAGCGTGACGTCACGCCACTATTGGCGGGCCGCTTGGAGACGCGAGTGACGCCACCCCCCCTACCGGGCACGTGACGTCGTCGCTCCTGTGCGGCGGGGGGGTGTGTCCTTAATACGATGGGGATGACGTCATTTGCTCGCGACTGCGGGTTACGTGACGTCATGTCACCAATGCCCGGGGGGGGGGGCTGTGGACACCGTGAATTGACGTCACACACAGAGACAGAGAGTCGAGGCCTCCGTGTAGCGTTGTGAAGTTCAATATCGCCACTGGGGGAGAGACAAAGGCGGCCGGGCGTGGTGTTGGATACCGACCCCCTTCATAGGTACTGCTACTCGCTACTAACAGAAGCACTTGCAACTGTAGCCTGTGTGAGGCTACCTGGGGCATCTTTATATTGGTAAGAACAAAGTGGACCAGCCGACAATCTATATATATAAAATCGCAAATCTGTCTGTCTGTCTGTGTGTCTGTGTGTGTGTCTGTTTGTCTGTGTGTCGCCGGACCATACGCAGTTTCATTGGACGAAATGTGAGGGATTTGCGAGACACGATTGGTCCGGCGGTTGCCCCTGGCAACGGGTAGCGATGCATTCGCTGCGGGGTGGACGCCATTTTTAATTCCCGTTAAAAATATGCGCACGCATTAACACGCGACTCTGACGTAAATTCATCAAAGTTTCACATCCTCTTCACTCCCCCCCCACCACAATGTGTGCAATTACTATTATAGGGTCGGAAGATTATAAAATAGCGATTAGACAGTATTATTGTAGCGCGGGGGGGGGGGGGGGAAACGGCACCCGTACCCAGCCTCAGCCGGGTGGGCAATTTAGGCGAGGCCGGAAGCTCTGCACGGTACTAGGCCTCGACACCCACCACGCGACTCTGAGGTAAATTCATCAAAGTTTCACGTCCTCTTCACTCCCCCCCCCCCCACGCCAATGTGTGCAATTACTATTATAGGGTCGGTAGATAATAAAATTATAGCGATTAGACAATATTATTGTAGCGCGGGGGGGGGAGGGGGGGAACGGCACCCGTACCCAGCCTCAGCCGGGTGGGCAATTTAGGCGAGGCCGGAGGCTCTACACGGTACTAGGCCTCGACACCCCACCACACTATAGGCCGTACATATTACTGCACAGCGGCCGAGATCGTGGCTGGGGGGGCAGGGGTAGCAGCCCATCTGTGTATATATGTAAGGTTATTAAGAAATATATTTTTCACCCAGGCAACGCCGGGTACTTATGCTAGTAGATTATATCGTCCGTCCGTTTTTCCGTCCGTCTGTGTAGCAACATCGCCCCCTATTGCAAACACTTGGCATGACCCTACAAAAACCTTTAGACTCAGTGACGATTTCCTGGCTAAACAAGTGTAACATTCCCTTATAATTCCCTCAGATAGCTTTTAATTAAAACGTTTAAATTAATGAGGCTTTCCTGCCTAAACAAGTGCAACATTCCCTTATAATTCCCTGAGATAGCTTTTAATTAAAACTTGTAAGTTAAAATTTAACTCACAGCAGCCTAAAGCCTACAGCTAGGCCTAAAGCCTAGAACTAGGCCTCAAACTCTCCCTTCGTATAGTTCCCCCGCGTGTGTGAAAGGGAGTTAATGTTTAGCAATGTTACATTCCCGGATGTTTTTTTAATAGAAACATTTACATTTAAAGCTTTTACATTAAAAACAACTCCCTACCCCCCCCCCCCCCCTCGTCGGTGGCTCTCCAGCCTAGATCCAGGCCTGGGAATCTCTCCCCCGCTAGGGGTGTATTGGGCGGGGCTACAGCTGCAGGGGGCGGGGATGGGCGGGGCAACGGCGGCAGGGGGCGTGAGCACGAGGTGGAGGGTGGAGGGCGGGGCTACGCGGGGTTGGGGCGGGGTTACGGCGGTAAGGGATGGGGCAACGAGCTGGGGGCGGGGACACGGAGATGGGGCGGGGCCACGGGTGGCCAGGGCGGGGTTACGCGGGTGGAGGGCGGGGCCACGGGGCATCCACTTATTGGCGGCCATTTTTTGCCATTTCATTTTATTATAGCCATTCAATTGTTCGTTCCTACCAGCCCACCCCGCAGGGTCCTGTTACTGATGACATATTCGATCAGAAAAATGTAAAAAAGATTTTAAAATATTATTTGTGAAATTTTATGTTTCAGCTTGGCTCTAATTGTCCACGGTAAACTGACGTTGCCTGTTAAATCACCACGGCCCCTTACGTTACGGCAAACTTCGGGGCCACTTCATGGAGTCGTGGAGTTCTTTCATTACGAGTACGGTACATTTCATTAAAGCGTGTTTTTAAAAAAGTTTTTTTTAATATCACTTATTTTTTTCTTTCGGTGCCTGGACAGCAAAAACCTTCCCCCACCCCCCACCGCTAAAGCCGCACACAGAGAGCCTGCCCAGAGCCCCGCCCAGTTGCGCTCCACCTCTGTAGCTCGCGGGATTCCTGCTGCACGGCATAGCCACGTCATTACTCGCTGTGACGTTGCTGCTACTGCCGCCATGGAAGACTAGTCTCCGTCGCCATCTTGTTTCTGTCTCTATCTTGTCTCCGTCGTCTTTATCTCGCCTTTGTCTTATCTCCGTCTTCTTCTCCGCCATTATCTTCGTCTTGTCTCCGTCTCGATATCCATCTTGTCTCGTCTGTGTTGTGTAGTGTAGTGCCTCAATAGAGCTCAATGTGTAGTGTATAGTGTAGTGTCTAGTAGTGTATAGTGTAGTGTAGTGCCTCAATAGTCATAGAGCTCAATGTGTTCGCTTACCGACCATTCCCCTGTTAACGATGGGCTGTTGTAGGTACAGTAAATATTCATTAATGCATTAACCACGTTTCTTTTAACGTTATGTGTTCATACTATTGGTAGTATGAGAATAGGTTTTCCCCTTTTTTCTGGCAACAAAACAGCTGTGTTAAGATGTTAAAACGCCAAACTGAAACCTTTTACAAGGCATCATGTCTGCATTAACCACAATACTCGTGGTCAGTATGCAAAGATAGACGAAAACTGATGCCAGATTTGGAATCAGCACCCCAAAATTACCTTAAATCCGTTGGAATTCCTTATGCCAGAAAAAGTGTGTTGACCAGTGTTATCAAAGTACGGTTTTTGTTTGCATTCTGACCACAAGTATTGTGGTCAATGCAGACATGATTTTTTGTAGAAGGTTTCAGTTTGGTGTTTTAACATCTTAACACAGCTGTTTTGTTGCCAGAAAAAGAGGAAAACCTACTCTCATATTTTGATACTGGTGTAGTGACATAAGAAGGGAGGGGCTGCTGGGGGCTCTGGGACCCAGGGAGGGCCAGGCGCTTAAGCCTCTTGGCGCCAGGCGTGGGTTCCCAGGCGGGTCAGACACTTAAGCCTCTTGGCATCAGGCGTTGGGTTCCCAGGCGCTTAATTCCCTTGGCGCCGCCAAAGGGGGGGGCTGTGTGTGCTCTGTGGGATATCTGGGGGCGCACACGGCCCCACCCCTCGTTGGGGACTGGGCATAAAAGGGGAGCTCCCTGGACGATCAGGGCCAGTCGTAGCTCAAGACCCAAGACCCAAGACCAGCCATCGGAGGACCCTGGGACGCTGTGAGAGCCAGTGGTGGGACTCTGGAACTCCCGACTCTACGACCTTGTGAGGGCGGGTTCCAGAGCGTAGCCAGAGTAGAGTATCTAGGTTGTGTACCTAGGCTGTGAACCTAGGCTGTAACAGAGTATCAGGACTGTTGGAGAGTTGGAGAGTTGGAGTGTTGGACTGTTGGAGTGCTGTTGAATCGTAATAAAGAAGTTACCTCTACAAGTGTCTCCGGAACCCGTTACACTGGCAAAGGAGGTCCCCATGATTTTGGTAGTATCTTTACGTATTAATATCCACCGTTCAAATATTGCATAAGTACGTTTTTTGGGATGAAAAAGGGTTAACTTTAGGTCCTGTCGTAACGGATTAAGATTCTGACGTGCATTTCCTATAGTTGCTTAACGGCCAAATCACTTAACAGTCTTAATAAATATTTACTGTACCTACAACAAAAATCTTACCTTGTGCTCAGAGAGATTTCTCCTGTATTGGTCCAATTTTGTTTCAGAAATGCATTCAATTTTTTGTAACTTACATTTCGTTGAAATGAAGTTGTTAAGTAAACTACCCCCTGTGATTAAAACTAAAACTATACCCTAAAATCAAAACGGGGCCACCCCTCTTAAAAACACCCTCCCCCCCTCCCCGATATCTTAGTTTAAAAAAAAAGACAGACAAATGTTCCGGTAATAAGAATTATTTTAGTATATGTGGTGTTTAGAGATCGAGAGGTCAAGAGAGAGAAAATTGAATGCGTTTTTGTCACCAGGGGTGGCTGGGCAGTCCCATGTGGAAATGTTTGCATCGGCCGCGGAGGCCAAATTCTTTTTAAATAAACTTCCGCGCTACACATCGCACCTCCAATTAGCACGGTTGGCTACGTATGGTGCGAAAGAAGTTGAACATACGATAAAAATACAAAGATCCCCCGTATAGCCCGTAACAGACTGTTTGGACAAGTGCCATTAGGCAGCACCTATGAAGGCCAGCAACCACGCCCGGCCGCCTTTGTCTCCCCAGCGACAATGATTACACATCGCACCAGGTACTCATTTCATGCCGTGTCGACCTAGGGGAGGCTCAGATAATCGTCCCCGGTGTTGGCCGTGAGCGGGAATCGAACTCGGGTCGCCGGGTTCTTAGCGCAGCGTAGTGCTAACCGCTGCACCACCGCTCCCCATACACACACGGACACGCACACTCACATTCCTGGTGCTTCTGCACAGATCGAAATGGGTCTGTCCTCTGCTCCACGTGATCCACCCTCCACCCTCTTGTCTCGACCCCATTCTTTAGCGATACTTCCACGCCAACGGCGTTCCATGGCTGTCCGGCGTCTTCCTCCCATCTCCACGTCGTTCGCATCGACCTCGACATCGCTTCTCAAACGAGGGCCTCATCCTTCCAGTTCCCGTTTCGCGACCGACAAGGAGACCGAGCGATCTTGAGCTCCGAGTTCTAACTAGACCCCTTCCCCTCAGCCGAGTCTCAACTGGGGATTTCCTCCGGTTCCTGCTTCACACTCAACAGGAAGACGGAGGAGTCCTGAGCTCCGCGTTCCAACTTTACCCGCTGCTCCGTCTCGCTCCCTTGGCAATCCTCGTGCTCCCGCTTCACGATCGGCAGGGAGGGGAGGCGGCACGGAACAACCTCGCCAGCGGGCTCCACCTTCACCCCCGGCCACGCCTCGAAGCCTCCGACGTCCCCTTCCCGTTCCTCCTTCACTTTCGCCGAGGACACGTCTCCGCCTCCGCCTCCGCTCTCCGCCTTCATTACCCGCGGGCGCGTCCCGACAAAGCCGGCGGGCTTTTCCCGGCGTTCTTCTTCCAACGCGGCGGGCGCGGGAGGAGGAGGGCTCGCCGCCGCCTCTCCGGGGAAAGTCGCGCGCTCACCCCCAGAGTCAGGTGGTTCCGGTAGGGCGGCCGTCGCGACCTTGCGCGCGATGCACTCGCGACGCTTCCGCCTCGTCACGCACCCTCCGTCCGCCGCGTCCGCGCTTCCGGCGCCGGGGGAGCCGCCCGACGGCGTCAACGCCTCGGCGCCCTCGCCGCAGGCGCTCTCTCCCGTGTGGACCCTCTTGTGGACGACGAGCGTGTGGGAGCGAGCGAACGTCTTCGCGCACACCGTGCACCTGTACGGCCTCTCTCCTGTGTGGATCCTGCTGTGCGTGGAGAGGGTCCCCGCATACGCGAACGCCTTCGCGCACACCGTGCACCTGTAGGGTCTCTTGCCCATGTGGGTCCTCCTGTGCACGCTCAGGGCCCCCGAGTAGGCGAATGCCTTTCCGCATGTGGTGCACACGTAGGGCTTCTCACCCGTGTGGATCCTGTTGTGGATGATGAGCGTCCCCGAGTGCGCAAACCGTTTTCCGCATGTGGCGCACCCATAGGGCTTCTCGCCCGTGTGGATCCTGTTGTGGATGACGAGCGTCCCCGAGAGAGCGAACCGTTTTCCGCACGTGGCACACCCATAGGGCTTCTCGCCCGTGTGGATCCTCTGGTGGTTGCAGAGCTGCACCTCGCGCATGAACTCCATCCCGCAGACGGTGCAGTGGTAGGGCTTGCCGCCGGCGTGCGTCTTTTGGTGCTCGTGAAGATCCTCCGAGTGGTTGAACGCCAGTTCGCAATCGGTGCACTTGTAGGGCTTCTCCTCGGCGTGCGCCGCTTGGTGCTCGCGGAAGACCTTGACGTCGATGAACACCTTGCCGCACTTGGCGCACTTGTGAAACTCGCGCGCGTCGTGTGTCGCCTGGTGGCCGATGAAGACATTCAGCGTGTCCGTGTTGAACGGGCAGTGGGGGCACTGGAAGAGCGTGGGCTCCGTCCACCCCCTGTGCCGCTTCATGTGGTCCTCCAGGGCGGGCAGGCTGACCACGAGCCACTTGCAGATCGGGCAGAAGATCTTCATCTCTCCGTCCGTCCGTTCCGCGTCGGCACTGGGGCATGCAGAGAGGCAGGCGGAAATTCCTTCCTTTTACATGTTTGACACAACGGGTAGGGTTACGTTTGGCAATGCCAAGGCCTCGTGGTGAATGGGGGACTAGGACAACAGGCGGCCATGGTCACACTCGCCGAAGCCTAAGTAACGTTGTGCCATTCATACTCTTTGCTTCTTTCGGTAGAGTCAGGGAGGTAGAAAAAATAATGGATCACGACGTTTCGATCGCAACACAAGCAAAAAAACTGCTGAAGCAGTTTTTTTTTTAAGCCAAACTAAACGATGTTCCCTTACTTCTAGATTTGAAGCCTTCGTGACTGCAAGGATTCATATTCTTGGGTTCTTTCGGTAAAGCCACGTAGGTGAAAAAAAATAGAAAAAAAAATCGAATTTAAATTTTATTCTTATTTTTTTTCACCGACGTGACTTTACCGAAAGAACCAACGAGTATGGATCCTTGCAGTCACGAAAACTTCAAATCTAGGATGCTCCCTTGTTACCAGGTGCAAGGCCCCAGCTATGGGGTAGCTCTTTCTCACAAGCGCCTGCGGCCGTCGCAGATGACAGCTCATTGACGAAGTGGCTCATCCCGTGGACATTTATTTTTCCGCCAAATACTCTCTGAACGTGGAGGGGGGAAAAAAACCAGAGGACCCAGAGATAAATCCACGCTGACCACGGTGAGATAATGTAAAACTCCAAATATACAGCAGCAGCAGGCGTCAGGGGTGGGATCAAACCCACAACCTCCTCCATACCAGGCGAGGTAGTCAACATCTCCTAGTCACCGTGATGATGAGAGAAAGACACGCAAACTCCAAATCTACAGCAGCAGGCATGGTGCATGGTAAGGGTCGGCATATGACCCACGACCTCCTGTATACCAGGCGAGGTAGTTAACACCTCCTAGACACTGTGATGATGATGTGAGAGAGACGCAAACTCCAAATATACAGCAGCAGGCGTCAGGGTCAGGATCAAATCCACGACCTCCTGTACACCAGGCGAGGTAGTCAACATCTCCTAACCACCGTGATGATGATGATGAGAGAGAGACACGCAAACTCCAAATATACAGCAGCAGGCATCAGGGTTGGGATCGAACCCACGACCTCCTGCATACCAGGCGAGGTAGTCAACATATCCTAATCACCGTGATGATGATGATGAGACACGCAAACTCCAAATATACAGCAGCAGCAGCAGGCATGGTAAGGGTCAGGATCGAACCCACGACCTCCTGCACACCAGGCGAGGTAGTTAACATCTCCTAGTCACCGTGATGATGATGATGATGAGATTCCTCGCCACCGCTCACCGGGAATTCCTCACCACCGCTCACCGCAGCGAGTCTCGCACAAGGAACGGGTGACGTCACTCACTCGCAGCACCACCGCGCGCGTGACGTCATCGTCGCTCAGGGTACGGGTAGGAGGATCTTTGTCTTTGTAGCGGTGACGTCACTTGCATCCAGCCCTTTGGTGACGTCACCCTACACCCCCCCCCCCCACCCTGGCAGGCGCGCGCCGGTTTGACGTCGTGTCGTCAATCTCGCCGCGAGCGTGACGTCACGCCACTATTGGCGGGCCGCTGGGAGACGCGAGTGACGCCACCCCCCTACCCGGCACGTGACGTCGTCGGTCCTGTGCGGCGGGGAGGTGTGTCCTTAATACGATGAGGATGACGTCATTTGCTCGCGACTGCGGGTTACGTGACGTCATGTCACCAATGCCCGGGGGGTGGCTGTGGACACCGTGAATTGACGTCACGCACAGAGACAGAGAGTCGAGGCCTCCGTGTTGCGTTGTGAAGTTCAATATCGCCACTGGGGGAGAGACAAAGGCGGCCGGGCGTGGTGTTGGCTACCGACCCCCTTCATAGGTACTGCTACTCGCTACTAACAGCAGCACTTGCAACTGTAGCCTGTGTGAGGCTACCTGGGGCATCTTTATATTGGTAGGAACAAAGTGGACCAGCCGACAATCTATATATATAAAATCGCAAATCTGTCTGTCTGTCTGTGTGTCTGTGTGTCGCCGGACCATACGCAGTTTCATTGGACGAAATGTGAGGGATTTGCGAGACACGATTGGTCCGGCAGTTGCCCCTGGCAACGGGTAGCGACGCATTCGCTGCGGGGTGGACGCCATTTTTAATTCCCGTTAAAAATATGCGCACGCATTAACACGCGACTCTGACGTAAATTCATCAAAGTTTCACATCCTCTTCACTCCCCCCCCACCACAATGTGTGCAATTACTATTATACGGTCGGTAGATTATAAAATTATAGCGATTAGACCAGGGGTCGGGAACCTTTTTTCCTGGGAGAGCCATAAAAGCCAAATATTTCTAAATATATTTCATTGAGAGCCATATAGAATTTTTAACGTATAATAAATTAAATATGTCTTATTTTTAATGCGACTTCTGGTGCTGCATGGTTTTGCTGATGGCCTTGTATTCCGGTTCATACGTGGTGAGGTTGAGCTTCATGCAGGCGTGACCCGTGAAATTTACCTTCAAAACTAATTTCTGTTTACTTTAATATGACACAGTATTATACAAGTGAAATTTATCTTCAAAACTAATTTCTGTTTACTTTAAAATGACACAGTATTATTAAGCAATATCACAAGTATTTTAAAATCAGTTCCAAACTGATTTTTGTTATTTTTTCAACTCAAAATTGTCTGGGAGCCATATTCCGTCACTGGAAGAGCCATATATGGCTCGCGAGCCATAGGTTCCCGACCGCTGGATTAGACAGTATTATTGTAGCGCGGGGGGGGGGGGGGGGGGAACGGCACCCGTACCCAGCCCCAGCCGGGGGGGCAATTTAGGCGAGGCCGGAGGCTCTGCACGGTACTAGGCCTCGACACCCACCACGCGACTCTGAGGTAAATTCATCAAAGTTTCACGTCCTCTTTCACTCCCCCGCCACCCCAATGTGTGCAATTACTATTATAGGGTCGGTAGATAATAAAATTATAGCGATTAGACAGTATTATTGTAGCGCGGGGGGGGGGGGGGGTAACGGCCCCGGTACCCAGCCTCAGCCGGGTGGGCAATTTAGGCGAGGCCGGAGGCTCTGCACGGTACTAGGCCTCGACACCCACCACGCGACTCTGAGGTAAATTCATCAAAGTTTCACGTCCTCTTCACTCCCCCGCCACCCCAATGTGTGCAATTACTATTATAGGGTCGGTAGATAATAAAATTATAGCGATTAGACAGTATTATTGTAGCGCGGGGGGGGGGGGGGGGGTAACGGCCCCGGTACCCAGCCTCAGCCGGGTGGGCAATCTAGGCGAGGCCGGCGGCTCTGCACGGGACTAGGCCTCGACACCCCACCACACTATAGGCCGTACATATTACTGCACAGCGGCCGAGGAGATCGTGGCTGGGGGGGGGGAGGCAGGGGTAGCAGCCCATCTGTGTATATATGTAAGATTATTAAGAAATATATTTTTCACCCGGGCAACGCCGGGTACTTCTGCTAGTCTATATATATAAAATCGCAAATCTGTCTGTCTGTCTGTGTGTCGCCGGACCATACGCAGTTTCATTGGACGAAATGTGAGGGATTTGCAAGACACGATTGGTCCGTTTGGTTTTCCACGGCGGTTGCCCCTGGCAACGGGTAGCGACGCATTCGCTGCGGGGTGAACGCCATTTTTAATTCCCGTTAAAAATATGCGCATGTATTAACACGCGACTCTGAGGTAAATTCATCAAAGTTTCACGTCCTCTTTACTCCCCCCCCCCACGCCAATGTGTGCAATTACTATTATAGGGTCGGTAGATAATAAAATTATAGCGATTAGACAATATTATTGTAGCGCGGGGGGGGGGGGGAACGGCACCCGTACCCAGCCTCAGCCGGGTGGGCAATTTAGGCGAGGCCGGAGGCTCTACACGGTACTAGGCCTCGACACCCCACCACACTATAGGCCGTACATATTACTGCACAGCGGCCGAGATCGTGGCTGGGGGGGCAGGGGTAGCAGCCCATCTGTGTATATATGTAAGGTTATTAAGAAATATATTTTTCACCCAGGCAACGCCGGGTACTTATGCTAGTAGATTATATCGTCCGTCCGTTCTTCCGTCCGTCTGTGTAGCAACATCGCCCCCTATTGCAAACACTTGGCATGACCCTACAAAAACCTTTAGACTCAGTGACGATTTCCTGGCTAAACAAGTGTAACATTCCCTTATAATTCCCTCAGATAGCTTTTAATTAAAACGTTTAAATTAATGAGGCTTTCCTGCCTAAACAAGTGCAACATTCCCTTATAATTCCCTGAGATAGCTTTTAATTAAAACTTGTAAGTTAAAATTTAACTCACAGCAGCCTAAAGCCTACAGCTAGGCCTAAAGCCTAGAACTAGGCCTCAAACTCTCCCTTCGTATAGTTCCCCCGCGTGTGTGAAAGGGAGTTAATGTTTAGCAATGTTACATTCCCGGATGTTTTTTTAATAGAAACATTTACATTTAAAGCTTTTACATTAAAAACAACTCCCTACCCCCCCCCCCCCCTCGTCGGTGGCTCTCCAGCCTAGATCCAGGCCTGGGAATCTCTCCCCCGCTAGGGGTGTATTGGGCGGGGCTACAGCTGCAGGGGGCGGGGCTGGGCGGGGCAACGGCGGCAGGGGGCGTGAGCACGAGGTGGAGGGCGGGGCTACGCGGGGTTGGGGCGGGGTTACGGCGGTAAGGGATGGAGCAACGAGCTGGGGGCGGGGACACGGAGATGGGGCGGGGCCACGGGTGGCCTGGGCGGGGTTACGCGGGTGGAGGGCGGGGCCACGGGGCATCCACTTATTGGCGGCCATTTTTTGCCATTTCATTTTATTATAGCCATTCAATTGTTCGTTCCTACCAGCCCACCCCGCAGGGTCCTGTTACTGATGACATATTCGATCAGAAAAATGTAAAAAAGATTTTAAAATATTATTTGTGAAATTTTATGTTTCAGCTTGGCTCTAATTGTCCACGGTAAACTGACGTTGCCTGTTAAATCACCACGGCCCCTTACGTTACGGCAAACTTCGGGGCCACTTCATGGAGTCGTGGAGTTCTTTCATTACGAGTACGGTACATTTCATTAAAGCGTGTTTTTAAAAAAGTTTTTTTTAATATCACTTATTTTTTTCTTTCGGTGCCTGGACAGCAAAAACCTTCCCCCACCCCCCACCGCTAAAGCCGCACACAGAGAGCCTGCCCAGAGCCCCGCCCAGTTGCGCTCCACCTCTGTAGCTCGCGGGATTCCTGCTGCACGGCATAGCCACGTCACTACTCGCTGTGACGTTGCTGCTGCTGCCGCCATGGAAGACTAGTCTCCGTCGCCATCTTGTTTCTGTCTCTATCTTGTCTCCGTCGTCTTTATCTCGCCTTTGTCTTATCTCCGTCTTCTTCTCCGCCATTATCTTCGTCTTGTCTCCGTCTCGATATCCATCTTGTCTCGTCTGTGTTGTGTAGTGTAGTGCCTCAATAGAGCTCAATGTGTAGTGTATAGTGTAGTGTATAGTAGTGTATAGTGTAGTGTAGTGCCTCAATAGTCATAGAGCTCAATGTGTTCGCTTACCGACCATTCCCCTGTTAACGACGGGCTGTTGTAGGTACAGTAAATATTCATTAATGCATTAACCACGTTTCTTTTAACGTTATGTGTTCATACTATTGGTAGTATGAGAATAGGTTTTCCCCTTTTTTCTGGCAACAAAACAGCTGTGTTAAGATGTTAAAACGCCAAACTGAAACCTTTTACAAGGCATCATGTCTGCATTAACCACAATACTCGTGGTCAGTATGCAAAGATAGACGAAAACTGATGCCAGATTTGGAATCAGCACCCCAAAATTACCTTAAATCCGTTGGAATTCCTTATGCCAGAAAAAGTGTGTTGACCAGTGTTATCAAAGTACGGTTTTTGTTTGCATTCTGACCACAAGTATTGTGGTCAATGCAGACATGATTTTTTGTAGAAGGTTTCAGTTTGGTGTTTTAACATCTTAACACAGCTGTTTTGTTGCCAGAAAAAGGGGAAAACCTACTCTCATATTTTGATACTGGTGTAGTGACATAAGAAGGGAGGGGCTGCTGGGGGCCCACGCCTGGCGCCTCTTGGCGCCAGGCGTGGGTTCCCAGGCGGGTCAGACACTTAAGCCTCTTGGCATCAGGCGTTGGGTTCCCAGGCGCTTAATTCCCTTGGCGCCGCCAAAGGGGGGGGCTGTGTGTGCTCTGTGGGATATCTGGGGGCGCACACGGCCCCACCCCTCGTTGGGGACTGGGCATAAAAGGGGAGCTCCCTGGACGATCAGGGCCAGTCGTAGCTCAAGACCCAAGACCCAAGACCAGCCATCGGAGGACCCTGGGACGCTGTGAGAGCCAGTGGTGGGACTCTGGAACTCCCGACTCTACGACCTTGTGAGGGCGAGTTCCAGAGCGTAGCCAGAGTAGAGTATCTAGGTTGTGTACCTAGGCTGTGAACCTAGGCTGTAACAGAGTATCAGGACTGTTGGAGAGTTGGAGAGTTGGAGTGTTGGAGTGTTGGACTGTTGGAGTGCTGTTGAATCGTAATAAAGAAGTTACCTCTACAAGTGTCTCCGGAACCCGTTACACTGGCAAAGGAGGTCCCCATGATTTTGGTAGTATCTTTACGTATTAATATCCACCGTTCAAATATTGCATAAGTACGTTTTTTGGGGTGAAAAAGGGTTAACTTTAGGTCCTGTCGTAACGGATTAAGATTTTGACGTGCATTTCCTATAGTTGCTTAACGGCCAAATCACTTAACAGTCTTAATAAATATTTACTGTACCTACAACAAAAATCTTACCTTGTGCTCAGAGAGATTTCTCCTGTATTGGTCCAATTTTGTTTCAGAAATGCATTCAAATTTTTGTAACTTACATTTCGTTGAAATGAAGTTGTTAAGTAAACTACCCCCTGTGATTAAAACTAAAACTATACCCTAAAATCAAAACGGGGCCACCCCTCTTAAAAACACCCTCCCCCCTCCCCGATATCTTAGTTTAAAAAAAGACAGACAAATGTTCCGGTAATAAGAATTATTTTAGTATATGTGGTGTTTAGAGGTCGAGAGGTCAAGAGAGAGAAAATTGAATGCGTTTTTGTCACCAGGGGTGGCTGGGCAGTCCCATGTGGAAATGTTTGCATCGGCCGCGGAGGCCAAATTATTTTTAAATAAACTGCCGCGCTACACATCGCACCTCCAATAAGCACGGTTGGCTACGTATGGTTAGAACGATAAAAATACAAAGATCCCCCGTATAGCCCGTAACAGACTGTTGGGACAAGTGCCATTAGCCAGCACCTATGAAGGCCAGCAACCACGCCCGGCCGCCTTTGTCTCCTCAGCGACAATGATTACACATCGCACCAGGTACTCATTTCATGCGACCTAGGGGAGGCTCAGATAATCGTCCCCAGTGTTGGCCGTGAGCGGGAATCGAACTCGGGTCGCCGGGTTCTTAGCACAGCGTAGTGCTAACCGCTGCACCACCGCTCCCCATACACACACGGACACGCACACTCACATTCCTGGTGCTTCTGCACAGATCGAAATGGGTCTGTCCTCTGCTCCACGTGATCCACCCTCCACCCTCTTGTCTCGACTCCATTCTTTAGCGATACTTCCACGCCAACGGCGGTCCATGGCTGTCCGGCGTCTTCCTCCCATCTCCACGTCGTTCGCATCGACCTCGACATCGCTTCTCAAACGAGGGCCTCATCCTTCCAGTTCCCGTTTCGCGACCGACAGGGAGACCGAGCAATCTTGAGCTCCAAGTTCTAACTTGACCCCTTCCCCTCAGCCGAGTCTCAACTGAGGATTTCCTCCGGTTCCTGCTTCACACTCAACAGGGAGACGGAGGAGTCCTGAGCTCCGTGTTCCAACTTTACCCGCGGCTCCGTCTCGCTCCCGTGGCAATCCTCAGGCTCCCGCTTCACGATCGGCAGGGAGGGGGGACGGCACGGAACAACCTCGCCACCGGGCTCCACCTTCACCCCCGGCCACGCCTCGAAGCCTCCGACGTTCCCTTCCCGTTCCTCCTTCACCTTCGCCGAGGACGCGTCTCCGCCTCTGCTCTCCGCCTTCATTACCCGCGGGCGCGTCCCGACGAAGCCGGCGGGCTTTTCCCGGCATTCTTCTTCCGACGCGGCGGGCGCAGGAAGAGGAGGAGGGCTCGCCGCCGCCTCTCCGGGGAAAGTCGCACGCTCACCCCCAGAGTCAGGCGGCTCCACTAGGGCGGCCGTCGCCCCCTTGCGCGCGATGCACTCGCGACGCTTCCTCCTCGTCACGCTCCCTCCGCCCGCCGCGTCCGCGCTTCCGGCGGCGGGGCAGCCGCCCGACGGCGTCGACGCCTCACCGCAGTCGCAGGCGCTCTCCCTCGCGTGGATCTTCTTGTGGGCGCTCAGCGCGCCCGATTCGGCGAAGGCCTTCCAGCACACGGCGCACGTGTACGGCCTCTCTCCCGTGTGGACCCTCTTGTGGTTGACGAGCGTGTCGGAGCGAGCGAACGCCTTGCCGCACTCGGCGCATGCGTACGGCCTCTCGCCCGTGTGGATCCTGCTGTGCGTGGAGAGGGTCCCCGGATCTGCGAACGCCTTCGCGCACACCGTGCACCTGTAGGGTCTCTCGCCCGTGTGGGTCCTCCTGTGCACGCTCAGGGCCCCCGACTCGGTGAACGCCTTGCCGCACGCAGCGCACACGTACGGCTTCTCGCCCGTGTGGATCCTGTTGTGAATGACAAGCGCCCCCGAGCGAGCGAACCGTTTTCCGCACGTGGCGCACCCGTAGGGCTTCTCGCCCGTGTGGATCCTCTGGTGGTTGCGGAGGTGCTCCGAGCGCGTGAACTCCATCCCGCAGACGGTGCAGTGGTAGGGCTTGCCGCCGGTGTGAGTCTTTTGGTGCTCGTGAAGATCCTCCGAGCGGTTGAACGCAAGTTCGCACATCGTGCACTTGTAGGGCTTCTCCCGGGCGTGCGCCGCCCGGTGCTCGCGGAAGACCTCGGTGTCGATGAACACCTTGCCGCACTCGGAGCACTTGTGCGACTCGCGCGCGTCGTGCGTCGCCTGGTGGCCGATGAAGACGTTTAGCTTGTCCGTGTTGAACGGGCAGTGGGGGCACTGGAACAGAGCGGGCTCCGTCCACCCCCTGTGCCGCTTCATGTGGTCGTCCAGGGCAGGTAGGCTGACCACGAGCCACTTGCAGATCGGGCAGAAGATCTTCATATCTCCGTCCGTCCGTCCGCGTCGGCACTGGGGCACGCAGGGAGGCACGCGGAAATTCCTTCCTTTTACATGTTCGACATCTTCACATTTGACACAATCGTTAGCGCTACGCTGTATCTTATTTGATACATCTATCGTGCTGTGACGGTTCCACCTGAATACGGAAGCTTGTGTTGCCTCCGAAACGTCGTGATTTTTATTTTATTTTTATTAATTAAAACAAAAATTACCTACGTGATTTTACCGAAAAAACCAAAGAATATGTTCCCTTACTCTTTGGTTCTTTTAGTAAAGTCACGTAGGTGAAAAAATTTCAACAAAAAATAATAAAAATAGAAAAAATCGAATTTTAATTTGTATTCTTATTTTTCTTTTTTCACCGACATGACTTTACCGAAAGAACCAAAGAGTATGGATCCTTGCAGTCACGAAAAATTCAAATCTAGGATGCTCCCTTGTTACCAGGTGCAAGGCCCCAGCTATGGGGTAGCTCTTTCTCACAAGCGCCTGCGGCCGTCGCAGATGACAGCCCATTGACGAAGTGGCTTATCCTGCGAACATTTATTTTTCCGCCAAATACTCTCTGAACGTGGAGGGGGAAAAAAAACCAGAGGACCCGGAGATAAATCCACGCTGACCACGGTGAGATACATGTAAAACTCCAAATATACAGCAGCAGCAGGCGTCAGGGGTGGGATCAAATCCACAACCTCCTCCATACCAGGCGAGGTAGTCAACATCTCCTAGTCACCGTGATGATGATGATGATGAGAGAGAGACGCAGACTCCAAATATACAGCAGCAGGCGTTGTCAGGGTCAGGATCGAAGCCACGACCTCCTGTACACCAGGCGAGGTAGTCAACATCCCCTAGCCACCGTGATGATGATGAGAGACACGCAAACTTCATATATACAGCAGCAGGCGTTAGGGTCTGGATCGATCCCACGACCTCCTGTATACCAGGCGAGGTAGTCAACATCTCCTAGTCACCATGATGATGATGATGAGACACGCAAACTACAAATATACAGCAGCAGGCATGGTCAGGGTCGGGATAGGACCCACGACCTCCTGCACACCAGGCGAGGTAGTCAACATCTCCTAGTCAACGTGATGATGATGAGAGACACGCAAACTTCATATATACAGCAGCAGCAGGCGTTGTCATGGTCAGGATCGAACCCACGACCTCCTGTATACCAGGCGAGGTAGTTAACATCTCCTAGTCACCGTGATGATGATGATGAGATTCCTCGCCACCGCTCACCGCAGCGAGTCTCGCACAAGGAACGGGTGACGTCACTCACTCGCAGCACCACCGCGCGCGTGACGTCATCGCGCCCGAAGATGGCTGGGTGACGTCACGCTCGGGATGGATGGGGGCGGGTTCAGCTGGAGACGGTAATATGACGTAATCTATCGGGCTCGAAGTGCACCTGGGCACGGGCGCCGCGGTGACGTCACCGTCGCTCAGGGTACGGGTAGGGGGATCTTTGTCTTTGTAGCGGTGACGTCACTCGCATCCAGCCCCTTCGTGACGTAACCCTACACCCCCCCCCCCACCCTGGCAGGCGCGCGCCGGTCTGACGTCGTGTCGTCAATCTCGCCGCGAGCGTGACGTCACGCCACTAGTGGCGGGCCGCTGGGAGACGCGAGTGACGCCACCCCCCTACTCGGCACGTGACGTCGTCGGTCCTGTGCGGCGGAGGGGTGTGTCCTTAATACGATGGGGATGACGTCATTTGCTCGCGACTGCAGGTTGCGTGACGTCATGTCACCAACGCCAGGGGGGGGGTGCTGTGGACACCGTGAATGACGTCACGCACAGAGACAGAGAGTCGAGGCCTCCGTGTAGCGTTGTAAAGTTCAACATCGCCACTGGGGGAGAGACAAAGGCGGCCGGGCGTGGTGCTGGATACCGACCCCCTTCATAGGTACTGCTACTCGCTACTAACAGCAGCACTTGCAACTGTAGCCTGTGTGAGGCTACCTGGGGCATCTTTATCTTTGTGTGCGCGCTTGCTCCTGTGGGGAGCGGTGGTGCAGCGGTTAGCGCTACGAACCCGGCGACCCGAGTTCGATTCCCGCTCACGGCCAACACCGCCGGTGACGATTATCTGAACCGGTCCTGGGCCTCCCCTAGGTCGACTCGGCCTCAAATGTGTGGCTGGTGCTGTGTGTGTGGTAAACATCGCTAACAGCACTTGCCCCTACAGTCTGGCAAGGCTACACGGGGGATATTCTTTGGTTATTTCGGTCGATAGAAAATAAAAAATTAAATACAATTTTTAATAATTAAAACACAAGCGGTCATCTTTTCTCGCCGCCTGATGAAGGCTGCTTGTGTTGCGATCGAAACGTCGTGGGTTTTTATTTTATTTTACACGCCCTTTATTAACGCTTTTCTGTCTTTTTGATTTAAAGCTTTCGTTACTGCAGAGATTCATATTTTTGGTTCTTTCGGTAAAGTCATGTAGAAGGGAAATAATAAAAATATAAAACAATAGACAGAGAATATATTATTGGTTCTTTCCGTAAAGTCACGTAGAAGGGAAATAGTAAAAATATAAAAATATATAAAATATAAAAATAAAATCATAAAATATTGTCTGTTGTCATATCCTCAAATCTTGTAACTCAATTTTATCCCACTTCCCAATGTGGTATCGACTGCAAACTTGGTATACTGATGTCATACTGATGACAATACTATATTCTATTAAAAAAAAAGTATGTTTAAACATTCATTTTAAAATGTTATGTTTCGGCTTGGGTCTAATTGTCCACGCTCAACTGACGTTGGCTGTAATTGGCCACGGTCCCTTACGTTGTGGCAAGCTTCGGGGCCACCTCCTGGAGTTGTGGAGTTCTTCCATTACTAGTACGGTATATTTCATGAACGCGTGTTTAAAAAAAATATTTTTAAATACTATTTTACACTCTTTCATTTAACTCACTCTGTCTGTTGTTGTCGTATCCCCAAATTGTGTAACTACATTTTAACCCACTTCCCAATGTGGCATCGACTGCAAACTTGGAATACTTATGTCATACTGATGACAATACTATATTTTATCATAAAAAATAAACATTTTTAAAAACATCATTTTTTATATGTTATGTTTCGGCTTGGCTCTAATTATCCACGCTCAACTGACGTTGGCTGTAATTGGTCAGGGCCACTTCCTGGAGTCGTGGATTTCTTCCATTACTTCATAAAAGCGTGTTTTAAATAAGTTTTTTAAAATACTTACTTAATTTTATTTGTATTTTCTATCTACGTGACTTTACCGAAAGAACAAAAAAATGTGAATTCCTGCGGTCACGAAAGTTTTAAGACAAAATCTATACGAGGGATCTTTTTACATTTTCGTGTCTGCGTCTCTGTCCTGTGACCTCCTGCCAGCAGCGAGGCATGGATACTTCACGTGACGGCCTCAAAGTGCACCTAGCCTGGCACAAGCGCCGTGGTGATGTCACCGCCAAATTGTGGCGAATGGCGGTTCTTGTTGTTGTTGTGTCTGCGCCGGTTTGCAACCTGCAGGCCGACCCTGCCTACGATCCATCGGGGGTTTAAACTGTAGGCTGAGTCGCAGTGTGAGGAACTCACGAATCCTTGAAGGATCTGGACAGGGTCCCTATCATCGGCGAGCTCCTCCAAGGCTACGTTGGCCGGGTCATGTAGCCCGCATGCCTAGCCACCGTACGCCCAAGCAGCTTCTGTTTGGCCGGATAGAGGGGGGCTAGAAGGGCGCGGTATGGGCTGGAGATGAGGATGGCGCTGATGCGGTACGGGAGGATGTGGAGCTGAGTGGACTTGCCGACGACTGGTACCAGCGGTGTCAAGATCGGCCTCTGTGGAGGAGGAGGTTCATTAAGGACGCTGCTACTGGGCAGTTGGAGGCAGTCGCCCTCCAGCAACAACAGAGGGCAGAGGAGCGACACTCACAACAACGAGCAGAGCGCCAGGCGACTTAAACACAGCAAGTTTGCACAGTGGGGGCCATAGGTGGTGGATCTGCCAGTCATCTCAGAATCAGAATCTTTATTTAGACTGCAGGAGGAATCAGATGAGCTATAAAGCTCTTTTCTACAGATGTCCAGTATGGGCATGGGGAGTCAGTGATTTTCAACGGCAAACACACCATACACACAAACACACAATACACACAAACACGATACACACAAACAAACGATAGGAGTGCAAAATAGAACAAAAGTAGGGCAAGTCGCAAAATGGAAATTAATTGTTTAAGTTCGATTTATCAAGATTGGGCAAGGCAGCAAGAATAACAGAACAAGTAGCCAACCGCGCTAATCAGAGGTGCGGGGGAAGGACTACAAATTAAACACAACAACAAGCAGCAATTCTAAAGGAATTAGTTTGTCAATCTAGAATCTAGATGATGATTTAAAAGTGCATCGTAGCTCCCAATGGCTTTCTGATACCGGAGAGGAAGAGCGTTCCAGACGTCCGCCACAAGCAGCAGCAGCATCTGAAAGCGCCACGCGACGCAGCGACAACCACTTTCTTTTTTCGACGGTTAGCAACCGGTGTCCGTGGTTTCTAGCTTCACGCCTTGTTTGCGATACTTCACAGGGGTGGGGCGAGGGAGATTCATTTTCTTTCGTGTGCCTCACTCTTTGCCCCAGTGCCAAGACAGGAACCATGAACGAGGGAGGAGAGATGAAGATCTACTGCCCGGTCTGCAACTGGGTGGTGATCAGCTTGCCCGCCCTGGAGGACCACATGAAGCAGCACAGGGGCCTGACCGAGTCCGTGCTGTACCAGTGCCCCCACTGCCCGTACAGCACGGACAAAGCAGCCACTCTGATCGGCCACCAGAGGAGCCACGCCGACGAGAAGCTGTACAAGTGCTGGATGTGCGATGAAGTTTTTGCAAATTCGGGAGACTTCTGCTCCCATCAGAGCGTGCACATGAAGCGGGCGCGACGCGGGAAGGCATTCGCCCCACCGCTAGGAGACGTCTCACCGGACGGGAGGATCCGCGCAGACGAGAGGCCCTACTGCTGCAATGTCTGTGGAGAGGATTTCACTCAGTCGCACCACCTCCTCAACCACCAGAGGATCCACACGAGTGAGAAGCCGTACAGGTGCGCCACGTGTGGCAAGGCATTCAACCAGCCGGGGACGCTCTTCAACCACGAGAAGACCCACGCGGGCGAGAAGCCCTACGGATGCGCGGCATGCGGGGAAGCGATTCGCACAGTCAAGAGTCCTCGTCATACACGCGAGGACCCACACGGGCGAGAAGCCCTACAAGTGCTCCACGTGCGGCAAGTGCTTCGCCCAGTCGGGCAACCTGTGCATCCACAAGCGCACCCACACGGGCGAGAAGCCGTACGCGTGTGACGTGTGCGGCAGCTCGTTCACGCAATTGGGCACCCTCCGCGTGCACTGGAGGACGCACGCGGGCGGGAAAGCCTCCTCCGGGTCGGGGAGCCTCCGGTCACGCCGGCAGGTCCGCGCGGGCTCGAGCGCGTCGACGCTGCCAGCCAGTCCTCCCCTCCTCCGCCGCTGCACCCGTGGGAGGGCCGGGCGTCACGAGGGCGCGACTGCCGCTGGGGAGGTCGTGGCGAGCCTCGGGGGTGAGGGTCCCGCGGCGACCCCCTCGGCGACCCCCTCGGCAACCCCCTCGGCGACCCCCTCGGCATCGCTAACATCAGAACGTGGAGAGACCCTCAGCTTCGAGACGTGGCTGGGGGTTAAGGTAGAATGCGACGGTGAAGATCCTCCCGCCTCCCTACCGAACATGAAGCGGGAGCGCAGAGGGATCGCCAGCTTCGAGACGTGGTCAGGGGTGAAGGTGGAATTCGAACGGTGAAGATCCTACTGCCTCCCTGCCGATCGTGAAGCGGGAGCGCGGAGAGATCGCCAGCTCCGAGACGTGGCCAGAGGTGAAGGTAGAATGCAACGGTGAAGATCCTTCTGCCTCCCTACCGATCATGAAGCGGGAGCGAGGAGAGATTGCCAGCGTCGAGATGTGGCCAGGGGTGAAGGTGGAACATGGCAGGGGGGAGGATTCTTCAGTTCCCCTCTCGATCGTGAAGCAGGAACAGGAAGAAAGCCCCGGCTGTCAGACGCGGCTGGGGTTAAGTTGGCACACGGGAGACCGAGTCTCTGCTTTGGGAACGGATGTTGAGGTCTACGTGGAAAGAGTGAAGGAGGAGGCTCCAAGCAAGCATGTCGAGTGAGAGTGAGTCCTCGACTGGGACCTTTGTTAATTTGGTGGCACGGGTGGAGGATGTGTACTACACAGGGGCAGGTCTCGTGGAGCGGAGATTAAACACTCGAGAAGCTGACAGAGAGAAAAATAAATGTTGAGAAAATGCCGCGCGACACATTGGCCGTTCGAAGCACGAGCGTGTCTGCACGACTGTGAAGGTACACAACGTGGAGGCAATATTTTTTGCTCTGAGAACAGATACACGTGAAGTGAAAACTACGTAGACTCTTTGTTTTATTGACCAGGTAAGGCCCACCACTGAGCCACGTAGCTCTTTTTCAGAAGCGACCTGGCCATCAACGAAGTGGCCTATCATCAGTGGCGGCACTGTGGCGTGCAAAACAAACAGTGCAGGAGCAATACATACATACATACAAATTAATAAATAAGTAATATTTTAAAATACTGTTTTTAAAACACGCTTTAATGAAATGTACCATACTCGTAATGGCAAAACTCCATGACTTCAGGAAGTGGCCCCGAAGCTTGCCATAACGTAAGGGACCGTGGTGATTTACAGCCAACATTAGTTGAGCGTGGACAATTAGACTCAAGCCGAAACATAACATATAAAAGGATGGTTTAAAAAAATATTTTTACGATAGAATATGGTATTGTCACCAGTAAGACATAAGTATACGAAGTTTGCAGTCTATACCACATTGGGAAGTGGATTAAAATTTAGTTACAAGATTTGAGGATACGACAACAGACAGAGTGAGTTAAATAAAAGTGCGTAAAAATACTATCTAGAATTGAGGTTTTTATGGGTTAGATCGCTTAAATATGAATGTCGTTAAACCCACCACCACCCGAAAGCACATTAGTAAGGTTTGTCAAGTAAACAGAACATGCCATTCGTTACTAGTGTAATGTCTCTCAGACGACACAAACTGTAGAGGGCTTGCTTTAATTTGAGATTAGCCCGACCGTACCCTAGAGCACGCAACCTTTGCAAATGCTCCTCAAATGTGCGAGCAAACACAGTGATATCATCTAAGTAAATCAGGCAGGAGTCCCATTGCAGTCCCGCCAGGACCAATTCCATAAGTCTCTGGAATATGGCAGGCGCTGAATGCAATCCTATTGGGAGACAAATTTGGTAGAATCCCTGAGGCGTTCGAAATGCAGTTTATGTTCGAGAAGACTCATCCAGGGGTAGTTGCCAAAACCCCAACAGGTCCAATGTTGAAAAGAATCCGAGCGCCCGACAACACGTCCAGGGAATCATCCATACGTGGAAGCAGATCAGCGTCTGCCACTGAGACTTTGTTCAATTTACGAAAGTCGAAGCAAACCTTAAACTTCCGTCTGGTTTTTTTCACCAACACCACAGGGACTCCCCAAGGGCTGGTTGATAGTGAAATTAGATCAGCCGCCAACATTTCCTCCAACGCCTGCTGTACATGTTTCCTTTTCTACAGGACTCAAACGATATGAGTTCTGTCGAATAGGAGCTGCGTCGCCCGTATCAATATGGTGTTTCAGCAACGAAGTACGACCAATGTCAAATTTGCTCTTACTGAAAATGTCGGAAAATTACCTTAGCAAGATCGCAATCCGTTCCGTTGCGCCTGGGATAAATCAGGATTTCCCACAATTTATCTGCCCATGTCCCATCTGACTCGGCTCTCCTGTTCCACTCCCTGCAGCAGAGATAATAGCCTAAAAACATGGAGGCATCGCGTGAGCTAACACTGTTCCCACACATACATTCAAGACCTGTAGAAATGGCTCTTGGTTCATCCGAAGGATTGTCTGCACACCCACCAGCGTAAGCCCTCGGGTCGCTGTGTTGGACGGTGTAAAGAGGACTCCCGCCTCGGCGTCAGCTGATTGAAGCTGCGGTAGCGCAAAGGGACCAACATTTGCGTGCCTGGCGGAATCTATTGATTCCTTTGCCAAGGCCTGAACTGTAACGTTCGCCACAGTATTTTACATGGGGAATCCAAAAAGAACAATCTTTGCCCTGACGGCATCTCGACACATCCTTGGTCTGTCAGAATCTTTAGGGGCATCCTGCTAAAAAAATCTGTACCCAAGAGGCAAGGCACCGCCAGAATTTTTTAAATCAATACGGGCCTCGACATTTCAATTACCCCACTTCTGACACCAGTTTGTATGATTCTCGGGCGACACGAACTGTAAAGGGCTTTAAACTTAATTTGGAGCTTTCGTGACTGCAGGAATTACTCTTTGGTTCTTTCGGTAAAGTCACGTATAAAGATAAAATAATAAATTAAATACTAGCATACGACGTTTCGATTGCAACACAAGCAATCATCATCAGGTATAAATGAAATAGAAACACAAATCTAGTATACTTATAAATGTAATGTAATACAACAGAGAGTCGGATAACATAACAGTCAACACCCTACCTGGTTGATTACGTTCTTCCTGAGAATGCTAAATTTGAGAGAAAGATAAACACAGAACCAGAGACATATAGACATATAAGCATATAAGTAATATAAGTAGAGGGCTTTCTTTATTTTGATCAGGCGCTTCACGCAGATAACTTGGCCAGGGATGACACGCAGATCACTTGGGACAGGGATGACACACAACTCGCGACGACGCGAAGACACCAACGACGCGAAGATAGCGACGATGTGAAGACAGCGGCGACGCGAAGACAGCGATGACCCGATCCCACGGCAGCCCCCGAACCTTGCTCGTCGCCTCCTTTTATGCTTGGCGTGGCCCTGACTCCGCCCCTGGCCATGGCCCCGTTCCCGAACTTCCCTGGCGATTCCCCCTGTGACAACTCGCCCCCTATTATTTATCAACCCTGTATTTCTGGTCGTGACCACTAGTCCACGCACTGTCTTTGCACCTGCACTGTCTCCGCAGACGTACTGTCTCCACACACGCACTGTCTCTACACTAGTACACCACACGGGTGTGTTGGAGAGTAAATCCACATTCACAATCTGATTACGACGTTTCGCCAGTAATTACAACGAGCATCATCAGACGACAGCCATATTTGTGGAGAAATCCTGTTTCGTTCCTAAATCCCTCTGCCCTTCTGTTCGTAACCTCCTTCCCGGCTGTGTTCCTGCGGTGAGCAGGCATTTTCTGTGTCTGCGCCTTGGTCGTGGGAATTCTCTACCATGGAAAATTTGTTTAACCGACAATGTAGATGAAACCATATCTTAAGTCAGTTTATTCGACGTAGCTCTCATCTTCTCTTGGCCTTTCCTTAAGCTTAATCTTACAAGGCGCTTTGAGACAGTGGAAGGCGCCTTTCAAATAAATTACCTACATTTATATTTGCGCAATCTAACAAAAAAAACTCATGGATATTGGTCGCGAAAACCAACGTGTTAAAATGAAAATACTGCACGTCTATACATCACCCCATGATGCAGAGCCTGAGAGATGAGTGTTAAGTATGGTGCAGTAAATGCGATAACTTTTTGTCTATTTGTATTGTTTCTTATGCCAACTTCATATAATAAACGAATATAAAACACGGAAAAAAACAACACCTACAAACATGTCGAACAATAATGTGCAAAATAAGTTATTTTAGACAATGATGAACGATTTAGTGATTGTCCGATGTTTTTGAAAATATCTGGCACCTCCTCCCCCAACCCCGCAGCCGGTGCAGTTTCAAGTGTTTGCGTTTTAAGTAACTGTTACTCAAATATATACAGAACAGATACTGCTCTACTTATGAACATTCGACTTACGAAACTTTCAGAGATTGGAACAAACCCGGTCCGGTGCGTCCAGTTGCCTGTTCATGACCGAGAGTCGTAAGTTCACTGCCCGCTCAATAGATGGCGGTGGTGGCATCTACATCTGCAGAACCTGAAGAACCAGTGGCATGCCATCTGTAGAACGAGAAGAACCAGTAGCATCTACATCTGCAGAACTTAAAGAACCAGTGTCATCTACGTCTGAAGAACGTGAAGAATTAGTGGCATCTACATCTGCAGAACGTAAAGAACCAGTGGCATCTACATCTCAAGAACTTGAGAACCACTGGCACTATGTCTGCAGAACATGAAGAACCAGTTGCATCTACATCTGCAGAACATGAAGGACCAGTGTCCATCTACATCTGCAGAACATGAAAGGACCAGTGACATCTCCATCTGCAGAACAGGCATCTACAGGAGAGTACACAACCTTTCAAAGCCATTCCCCGTGTTTAGTGTACACGCGTACAACACGTTTGGAATTGACAAGAGTAAAGTGGGGACTTACTAACAAAGCAACTTACCTCTGGAACATAACTCATTGGTAAGTAAAGAAGTCCGCTGTATAGGGTATATATATGTGTGTGTGTACACGGGGTATATATGTGTGTGTACACGGTGTATATATGTGTGTGTACAGGTGTGTTTGTGTGTGTTTGTGTTTGGAGCCATTGAAGAAGGGTTCTACAATGTCTTCTTGGTTCTTTCGGTAAAGTCACGTAGAAGGGAAATAATAAAAAATAAAACATAATGAAATAATCTCACGACGTTTCGGCCACAACGCAAGCAGCCGTCCTCAGGTGAAGAACAGGTCTGTCATTCAGACGCTGTCTTTCCGACATACCTGTTCTTCACCTGAGGACGGCTGCTTGCGTTGTGGCCGAAACGTCGTGAGAAGTATTTTATGTTAAATTTTTATTATTTTATTATTTCCCTTCTACGTGACTTTACCGAAAGAACCAAGAAGATGAATCCCTGCAGTCACGAAAGCTTTAAATCGAAGGTTCTACAATGGTCACACAGTGCTTGGCTACAACTAAACCGCGATACCCTCGTTGCTGATCTCGTCAAGGAGCTATAAACCATCGCCACGCGACACTCCGGTGGTCATACTCGTAGCAGTAGCAGCAGCGGCAGCAGCAGCAACAGCAGCTGCGGCGGCGGTGGTGGCGGCAGCAGAAGCGGCTTCGGGCTCAGTCGTCGAATCGAAGCCATCAGAGCCACCGCATCATGGCTGCGCGACACTTTCCCATATGCTTCCGCGGCCGTCTGGAACGCTCTCTTTCCAATATTAGGAAAACGCTGCGAGCTATGCGTCATCGCCTAGATTGACAAACTAATTTTCTTTGGAAGCTGCTGCTTGTTGGTGGTGGTGTTTAGTTTGTTGTCCTTCCCCATCACCCGAACCTCCTATACACTGGTTAACAACTTTTGCAGCTGTTTTAGACTAATTTCAGGGTGCTGATTCCAAATCTGATCACAGATTTGCTCTATCACATCTCATTTTATGCTATCGGCATACCCCATTTACATTGATTTTACCCGAAATTAACTCTGTCCACTTATGGTTGCAAGTTGTTGCGAGTCAGTGACTGCTTTAGTGTTAAAATATGGTGCTGTATTTTTTAGGATAGTGTGTTTATAATATCATTTTATGTAGAGATCCACATTCATTTATATTATCTTCTGCCGTTTTTATTGAAAATGCACTATTTGATATCTCAAAAACCTGATTTGATAAACAAAAACTGATGCCAGATTTGGAATCAGCACCCCAAAATAACCTTAAACCCGTTGGAATACCTTATGCCAGAATAAGGTGTTGCCAGGTGTTATCAACGGTCGGCTATGTACGGTGCGAAGGGAAGTTCAACGTACGTAGGTAAATCTGGTCAGACCTGAACGTTATATCCGTCTTCATCTTCCCGCTTCACAATCGAGAGGGGAAATTAATAAACTTTCAGAGTCAGAATCGTTACGCATCCAGGGGCAATCCGATGAGCTATGAAGCTCTTTGTCACAGATGTCCAGTAGGGGCACGGGGGATCGCAAAGTTACAACACAAAGTACAAAACACGATACGAGTGCAAAGTATAGGAAAGGTAAATAAATTACTTAAAAACTATTTTTTATTGTTACCAGGTAAGGCCCCTACTGAGCTATGTAGAAGCTCTTTTTCAGAAGTGACCTGGGCCACGCACAAATGATAGCAGCGCAACCAGGTGGCTGACATCATCATCACGGGAAATGGTATAGCAGCAGCTATGCATGTCCACATCATGCGTGGTGATGTTGATTCTCAATGTGGAGGGGAAAAACCGGAGGACCCGGAGAAAAATCCACGCGACCACGTGGAGAAGAGCGAGAGACATGCAAACTCCAAATATACAACAGGCGTCAGGGTCGGGATCGAACCCACGACCTGCGATGATCCCAATGCTGCTGTATATTTGGAGTCTGCGTCTCTCTCCCCATGGTCGCGTCGATTTTTCTCTGGGTCTTGTTTTTTTCCACACGGTGATGATGATGATATTGTTGAGCTGGTATCATTTGTGATTGCCCAGGTCGCTTCTGAAAGAGAGTTCCTACATAGCTCATGGGGCCTTACCTAGTAGCAATAACCCAAAATATTTGAGTTCATACCAGGCGAGGGAGGTTAACATCTCGCCACAGCGGCAGATCGGGGGAGGGGGGGGGGTGGTGGGGGACTCGGGGTCAGGAATTTATGACATCAACAAATGGCACTAAAATACAAACCTCTCTCCCGTGGTTCATCAAAACGGCCGGAGTTTCATTCCACCTCCAAATTCACGGCCACGAAGGCCACACGAGGGGCGTAGGGGTGGTGGGTGATGGGGAGCGTCCTCTATGTCGTTGCCGGCCGCCGACGACGCCGCCGTCGCCTTCACTGCCGCCGGCCGCGTTTCAAAGCCGGAGGAGGTGGTGGTGGTGGGGGCGTGGTGGGGGCGGTGGGGGGGGCCGTTTCTGTTGGGGCCGCTGGCCCCCGCGGTCCCTCCTGGCTGCTCAAATATGTGGGGGCCGTTGGCCCCCGGGATCTCTCCCTCACGCATCCCCTATTCCATTCGCGTTGCCACACCGCCCTAATACCCGCTAGGGTGTCGCCGGCATTCGAACGCGACGCCCCTACTCATCCAGCCCCCACGCAGCGCTCCCCCGCTGCGAGCATACGTACGCACAGCATGATCAATCAAACGCCATACACCGTTACGTACAGCTCTCGCACGCTGCGAGCGTGTGCCCGTCTACCGCCCTGTGCAGCACTCGTCTCCACGTCGAGTACCCACGTTACCAATCGCGCACCTGTATCATACACTGAGCGAACGTATGCACACCAACAACCACACACGCAGCTCTGTGCTCTCCAACTCAACACTGACTACTCACTTATGATCGCGCACCTGTATCATCCACGAGTGAACGTACGCGCACACACGCAGCTCCACTACGCGACACCCACTTCTCGCGCCGCTCTGCGCAGCGCTCTGCGCAGCGCTCCCACGAGGCGAGCCATGTATACGCAGCACCACATGCGTTCACACTTCTCAACGAGATCACACGAGGCCACGATCAGCATTTAATGATTTATTGTCTGCTACCTGGGACTGGTTGTTGAGTCAGTATGAATGGACGAGGCTGGCCTACGCTGATACCTTCATGCCTATTCCCGATTTATCTGCTTATGATCCTAATGCACCTTCTTACTCACGGTTAGGTGCCCACGGAGGTCCGTTGATCCCGTGCTCGCAGTGTACCTCGATGCGTCGCATGGACATCCGGGTCGCTGGGCTGGAGAGCGTCTTGTGGCCTGATCCTGGAGCAAGTAGAGAGATCTCCCGTTTTCGCCCCCTTTTTATCGTCCCTACATCAAAGGGATGCTGCTCCGCCTGTCGTCGCCCCCTCCCAGTTTTTCTTTAACAATGGGCGCGCGCCCCGTTAGGGCGCGTGCCCTGACGGGCACCAATGCTTATGCCCCTCTGCCCGGCCCCGTCGATACGTGCGTGTGTGGGGTGTGTGTGGTGCGTTTCACCCGCTGTGGCCGAGTGGCCCCTTGCTGCGACCTTGCAATCTTAATTCCGGTCGCAGCACCGCGCAGTAGCATCGGGGGAGGTCGTCCAATTCCCTGGTCACCGGAAACCGTGAAAGTTATCCCGATAAGGGCTTCTCGGATTAAAACCGGTCGGCCAGGTGACCTCCCCTCGGAGCTCTATGGGGGGGGGGAAATGCGTGCGGGTGTGTTTATGTGAGGTGAGGTGAGGGGGACGCGGGGTTGGCTCCGTCGCTTGGTGGTGGCGAGGTCGTAGATGGGGCGCCTCGCCTGAACGGCTTCGTGGCGGCGGCATCACATTTCTCTTCGCCTGCCTCGCTCCGGTGGAGAAAGAGTGGTCGCCACCCGCCGCCACCGGACGTCCGCCGTCTTCTTGGTTCGCCTCCTCCGCCTCCGTTCCGCGGGGAGCGGGAGCATCAACGTCTGAGCCGAGGCACCCTCCGGTTCGCCGCCGGACGGGGGTCGCGATGGCAGGCCGTGGACGTTCTGGTGAATGTGAAGGGCCCTGGAGTCTGCAAACTCCTTGCCGCACGCGGAGCACCGACACGCCCTGCCACCCTCGTGGACCCGCCGGTGGGCAACGAGGGTGTCCGACCGGGCGAATATCTTGCCGCAGTCGGCGCATATGTAGGGTATCTCCTCGGCGTGCGCCGCCCGGTGCTCGCGGAAGACCTCGGCGTCGATGAACACTTTGCCGCACTCGGCGCACTTGTGTGACTCGCGAGCGCGTCGTGCGTCGCCTGTGTGGCCAATGAACACGCTCAGCTTGTACGTTTTGAACGGGCAGTGGGGGCACCGGAACAGAGCGGGCTCCGTCCACCCCTTGTGCCGCTTCATGTGGTCGTCCAGGGCTGGCAGGTTGACCACGAGCCACTTGCAGATCGGGCAGAAGAACTTCATCTCCGCTCCGTTCCGTTCCGCGTGCGGCCACTGGGGCACGCAAGGGCAAAGCACAATCATACAATGAAAAATTGTGTGATGCGCCGCCGCACGATATCCATTCACGGGTGAACCGCTACACTTCGCTGATGATCTGAGGAGCATGAACCGTCGTTATGTAAACTCTCCAACCGTCATCCTCGTAGCAACAGCGGCGCATTTTGCGCGGCGCTTTGAGATCCGCTTCTTCTGTGGCCGTCTGGAACGCTCTTCCCTTCCGATATTAGGAAGCCACTGGGAACTATGATGCACTTTTAAATCATCATCTTGATTGACAAATTCACTTCTTTAGAACTGCTTTTTGTGTTTCGTTTGTTGTCCTTTCCCCGCACCTGCGATTAGCACAGTTGGCTGCGTCGTGGCGAGATGTTAACTACCTCTGCTGGTATCACAGGTCTTGGGTTCGATCCCGACCCTGATATCTGTATATTTGGAGTTTGCGTGTCTCTCCTCCCCATGATTGCGTGGATTTTTCTCGAGGTCCTCCGGTTTTTTCCCTCCATATTTTGAATCGACATCACCACGCGTCAGAGTACAGTATTTGGCTGCTCTAAATTGTCATACTATGATAAGCCACTTTGATGAGTTGCTATAATTTGTGATGCCCAGGTCGCTTCTGAAAAGAGCTCCTACATAGCTCAGTGCTGGGGCCTTACCTGGTAACAATAATAATTGTTTACTTTTGGCAAGGTACGGTGCAAAATAATTTCAACGTACACACATACATAGAGTGAGGAACCAAACAGAAGCGGGGAAGGCAGCAGTCCAGCGTTGAGCCAAAAATATTTTCCCAAGCTCTGCGGTCCTTTATATAATAAGGTGTTATCAGCCAAGTCATGAGAGCTCATACGTGGGTGGAAACTGAAGCATCCGGAGAAAAACCCACGCATGCGATGGAGTAGCGCCACCCCACAACAGACGGAACAGATGGAGATTAGTCCACACACTCTGCTACTGTACCGCTTTTTCCCGCAGAGCTAGGCGGTACAGCTCCTCCTCAACCGCCACCCACGGGTAGAAGGGAGTGAGATGGAACAGATGGAGATTAGTCCACACACTCTGCTGCTGTGCCACCTTCTACCTGGCAAAGCCAGTGGGTACGGCTCCTCCTCAACCTCCACCCACGGGTGAGAGCCTGGGCAGGTGAGAGGCTGGACAGGTGAGAGGCTGGACAGGTGAGAGGCTGGGCAGTGAGCCTGGGCAGGTGAGAGGCTGGACAGGTGAGAGGCTGGGCAGGTGAGAGCCTGGGCAGGTGAGAGGCTGGGCAGGTGAGAGGCTGGACAGGTGAGAGGCTGGGCAGGTGAGAGGCTGGACAGGTGACAGTCTGTGCAGGTGAGAGGCTGGACAGGTGAGAGCCTGTGCAGGTGAGAGGCTGGACAGGTGAGAGGCTGTGCAGGTGAGAGGCTGGGCAGGTGAGAGGCTGGACAGGTGAGAGGCTGGGCAGGTGAGCCTGGGCAGGTGAGAGGCTGGACAGGTGAGAGGCTGGGCAGGTGAGAGCCTGGGCAGGTGAGAGGCTGGACAGGTGAGAGGCTGTGCAGGTGAGGCCTGGGCAGGTGAGAGGCTGGACAGGTGAGAGGCTGGACAGGTGAGAGGCTGGGCAGATGAGAGCCTGGGCAGGTGAGAGGCTGGACAGGTGAGAGGCTGGGCAGGTGAGAGGCTGGGCAGGTGAGAGGCTGGGCAGGTGAGAGCCTGGACAGGTGAGAGGCTGGGCAGGTGAGAGCCTGTGCAGGTGAGAGGCTGGACAGGTGAGAGGCTGGGCAGGTGAGAGGCTGGACAGGTGAGAGGCTGGGCAGGTGAGCCTGGGCAGGTGAGAGGCTGGACAGGTGAGAGGCTGGGCAGGTGAGAGGCTGGGCAGGTGAGCCTGGGCAGGTGAGAGGCTGGGCAGGTGAGCCTGGGCAGGTGAGAGGCTGGACAGGTGAGAGGCTGGGCAGGTGAGAGCCTGGGCAGGTGAGAGGCTGGGCTGAGAGGCTGGGCAGTGAGAGCCTGTGCAGGTGAGAGGCTGGACAGGTGAGAGGCTGGGCAGGCGAGCCTGGGCAGATGAGAGGCTGGACAGGTGAGAGGCTGGGCAGGTGAGAGCCTGGGCAGGTGAGAGGCTGGGCAGGTGAGAGGCTGGGCAGGTGAGAGGCTGGGCAGGTGAGAGGCTGGGCAGGTGAAAGTCCCCGTATGACCTTAACAGGCAAGTAAGTTGCTGTTAGCGATTAGCGGCCAATGAAGGCTGGCACCATGGCACACGAGGGGGTGGGTGGCCAGCACCACGCCCGGCCGCCTTTCTCTCCCCAGTGGTGATGTTTACTACACACCGCACCAGGTTACACAGACACACGATGGACACAGATTTACACACCCCAGAGACACAGACTAAGATACACAGACTAAGACACATACTAAGACACAGACACACATACATGGATGGAAACAGATTGACATACACCCAGAGACACAGACGGATACAGACACAGATGGCCACAGATTGTCACACAGCAAGGCCGTAATTATAATATATATTGGGGGGGGGGACATACCCCCCCCCCAATATTCAAATATGCTCAAAATGCCCCCCCCCCAATATATTGCTATAAAATAGATTTCTGTTTATATTATGGTTTATGGTTGTACTTTATTAATCCCTAATCTCTGCCATTACATACAATGAAAAGAAAAGGTAAAAAAGAAAAAACGGGGCAATGTAATACAATACACTATTATACATTATTGTACAAAATAAATAAATAAATTCCATCCCATGTGTTAGTGATTTTTTATATTTTAGGCAGGAAATGGCAGGAAGTTCGTTTTCAAATTTAGATTGATTTTTTTCTGGGGGAGGGGACCCCAGACCCCTTGGAAGATTTGGTCCCCCCCAATGTTGACTCCATGGCTACGGCCTTGTCACACAGACGAATACAGACAGAGACACACAGATGGCCACAGATTGACACACAGACACATACAGATGGCCACAGATTGACACACTACACAGACGGACACACACAGATGGCCACAGTTTGACACACAGACAGATTGACACAGATCGATACAGACACACATAGATGGCCACTGAACGAAACACACAGATGGCCACAGATTGACACACACACAGACGGATACAGACACACACAGATTGGAACAGAGACGCAGACCGATACAGACAGACACACACAGATGGTCACAGATTGACACCAGACGGACACACAGATAGCCACAGATTGACACACACACAGACGGATACAGACACACACAGATTGGAACAGAGACGCAGACCGATACAGACAGACACACACAGATGGCCACAGATTGACACACAGACGGACACACACAGATGGCCACAGTTTGACAGACAGATTGACACAGATCGATACAGACAGACACACACAGATGGCCACTGAACGAAACACACAGATGGCCACAGAATGACAGACACAGACGGATACAGAC